>NW_020689119.1:0-1063 GCF_002925995.2 Terrapene triunguis | reverse complement strand
AAAGGGAGGAGGTGTTGCCTTATATATTAAAAATGTACACACTTGGACTGAGGTAGAGATGGACATAGGAGATGGAAGTGTTGAGAGTCTCTGGGTTAGGCTAAAAGGGGTAAAAAACAAGGGTGATGTCATGCTAGGAGTCTACTACAGGCCACCTAACCAGGTGGAAGAGGTGGATGAGGCTTTTTTTAAACAACTAACAAAATCATCCAAAGCCCAAGATTTGGTGGTGATGGGGGACTTCAACTATCCGGATATATGTTGGGAAAATAACACAGCGGGGCACAGACTATCCAACAAATTCTTGGACTGCATTGCAGACAACTTTTTATTTCAGAAGGTTGAAAAAGCTACTAGGGGTGAAGCTGTTCTAGACTTGATTTTAACAAATAGGGAGGAACTCGTTGAGAATTTGAAAGTAGAAGGCAGCTTGGGTGAAAGTGATCATGAAATCATAGAGTTTGCAATTCTAAGGAAGGGTAGAAGGGAGAACAGCAAAATAGAGACAATGGATTTCAGGAAGGCGGATTTTGGTAAGCTCAGAGAGCTGATAGGTAAGGTCCCATGGGAATCAAGACTGAGGGGAAAAACAACTGAGGAGAGCTGGCAGTTTTTCAAAGGGACACTATTAAGGGCCCAAAAGCAAGCTATTCCACTGGTTAGGAAAGATAGAAAATGTGGCAAAAGACCACCTTGGCTTAACCACGAGATCTTGCATGATCTAAAAAATAAAAAGGAGTCATATAAAAAATGGAAACTAGGACAGATTACAAAGGATGAATATAGGCAAACAACACAGGAATGCAGGGGCAAGATTAGAAAGGCAAAGGCACAAAATGAGCTCAAACTAGCTACAGGAATAAAGGGAAACAAGAAGACTTTTTATCAATACATTAGAAGCAAGAGGAAGACCAAAGACAGGGTAGGCCCACTGCTTAGTGAAGAGGGAGAAACAGTAACAGGAAACTTGGAAATGGCAGAGATGCTTAATGACTTCTTTGTTTCGGTCTTCACCGAGAAGTCTGAAGGAATGCCTAACCTAGTGAATGCTAATGGGAAGGGG
>NW_020689118.1:0-2098 GCF_002925995.2 Terrapene triunguis | reverse complement strand
TCCTTTGGGGCCGGGGGGCTAGCGTGGGGCAGGACTGGGCTGGTGGCGGCGGGGGGGGGTGTCTCTGGGCTCCGGCGGGGGGCAGAAGGGGCGGGGCCTCAGGCACAAGGGGCGGGGCTGGGGGCTAGCCTCCTGCAGCCGGTGGTTCACGCGCCGCCCACAAATGTTGCTGGGGAAAAATACAAAAGGGAGACAGGCTGAATTAGTAAAACAAAGGCCACTGGTATAACTCAAAGACTGTGTTAAGATCATGCCTGGCTAACTAGAAAAGTGGAACCAGAAATCAGTGGCCCAAAACTGGGGTGTTGGAAATGAGGCCTAATTTGTGGACTCGTTGAGAATTTGAAAGTAGAAGGCAGCTTGGGTGAAATTGATCATGAAATCATAGAGTTTGCAATTCTAAGGAAGGGTAGAAGGGAGAACAGCAAAATAGAGACAATGGATTTCAGGAAGGCGGATTTTGGTAAGCTCAGAGAGCTGATAGGTAAAGTCCCGTGGGAATCAAGACTGAGGGGAAAAACAACTGAGGAGAGTTGGCAGTTTTTCAAAGGGACACTATTAAGGGCCCAAAAGCAAGCTATTCCGCTGGTTAGGAAAGATAGAAAATGTGGCAAAAGACCACCTTGGCTTAACCACGAGATCTTGCATGATCTAAAAAATAAAAAGGAGTCATATAAAAAATGGAAACTAGGACAGATTACAAAGGATGAATATAGGCAAACAACACAGGAATGCAGGGGCAAGATTAGAAAGGCAAAGGCACAAAATGAGCTCAAACTAGCTAAGGGAATAAAGGGGAACAAGAAGACTTTTTATCAATACATTAGAAGCAAGAGGAAGACCAAAGACAGGGTAGGCCCACTGCTTAGTGAAGAGGGAGAAACAGTAACAGGAAACTTGGAAATGACAGAGATGCTTAATGACTTCTTTGTTTCGGTCTTCACCGAGAAGTCTGAAGGAATGCCTAACATAGTGAATGCTAATGGGAAGGGGGTAGGTTTAGCAGATGAAATAAAAAAAGAACAAGTTAAAAATCACTTAGAAAAGTTAGATGCCTGCAAGTCACCAGGGCCTGATGAAATGCATCCTAGAATACTCAAGGAGCTAATAGAGGAGGTATCTGAGCCTCTAGCTATTATCTTTGGAAAATCATGGGAGACGGGAGAGATTCCAGAAGACTGGAAAAGGGCAAATATAGTGCCCATCTATAAAAAGGGAAATAAAAACAACCCAAGAAACTACAGACCAGTTAGTTTAACTTCTGTGCCAGGGAAGATAATGGAGCAAGTAATTAAGGAAATCATCTGCAAACACTTGGAAGGTGGTAAGGTGATAGGGAACAGCCAGCATGGATTTGTAAAGAACAAATCATGTCAAACCAATCTGATAGCTTTCTTCGATAGGATAACGAGTCTTGTGGATAAGGGAGAAGCTGTGGATGTGGTATACCTAGACTTTAGTAAGGCATTTGATACGGTCTCGCATGATATTCTTATCGACAAACTAGGCAAATACAATTTAGATGGGGCTACTATAAGGTGGGTGCATAACTGGCTGGATAACCGTACTCAGAGAGTTGTTATTAATGGTTCCCAATCCTGCTGGAAAGGCATAACGAGTGGGGTTCCGCAGGGGTCTGTTTTGGGACCGGCTCTGTTCAATATCTTCATTAACGACTTAGATATTGGTATAGAAAGTACGCTTATTAAGTTTGCGGATGATACCAAACTGGGAGGGATTGCAACTGCTTTGGAGGACAGGGTCATAATTCAAAATGATCTGGACAAATTGGAGAAATGGTCTGAGTTAAACAGGATGACGTTTAACAAAGACAAATGCAAAGTGCTCCACTTAGGAAGAAAAAATCAGTTTCACACATACAGAATGGGAAGAGACTGTCTAGGAAAGAGTACGGCAGAAAGGGATCTAGGGGTTATAGTGGACCACAAGCTAAATATGAGTCAACAGTGTGATGCTGTTGCAAAAAAAGCAAACGTGATTCTGGGATGTATTAACAGGTGTGTTGTGAGCAAGACACGAGAAGTCATTCTTCCGCTCTACTCTGCTCTGGTTAGGCCCCAGCTGGAGTATTGTGTCC
>NW_020689117.1:0-4064 GCF_002925995.2 Terrapene triunguis | reverse complement strand
GAGCTCGGATGCTCTGACCAGCCACACCCCCGGGAAAATTTGAATTCATTTTCATTTTCCTGTCTGGGCAGTTTGAATCTCAGTTCCTCTTTGGACATCGAGGGGAGCTCAGCAGCAGTGGCAACTATGCAGAGCTCTCCAGCAGAGATGGCCGTGCAATCTAATAGAAAGAGGGCCCCAGCATGGACTGATCGGGAAGTCTTGGATCTCATCGCAGTGTGGGGCGATGAGTCCGTGCTTTCAGAGCTGCGCTCCAAAAGAAGGAATGCTAAGATCTACGAGAAGATCTCCAAAGCCATGGCAGAGAGAGGCTACAGCCGGGATGCAACGCAGTGCCGCGTGAAAATCAAGGAGCTGAGACAAGGCTACCAAAAAACCAAAGAGGCTAACGGACGCTCCGGATCCCAGCCCCACACATCCCGTTTCTACGAGGCACTGCATTCCATCCTGGGAGCGGCCGCCACCACTACCCCACCCCTGACCGTGGACTCCGAGGATGGGATCATGTCCGCGGCCGGTTCCTCGTCGGACATGACAGCGGACGGGGAAGATGAAGAAGGAGATGAGGAGGACGAGGCAGTCGACAGCGCTGGCACCGCTGATTTCCCCGACAGCCAGGAGCTCTTCATCACCCTTACCGAGATCCCGTACCAACCGTCCCCATCCCTTACCCCGGACACAGAATCAGGGGAAGGATCAAGCAGTAAGTGCTGTAAACATGTAAACATTTATTTAAAACAGAACGGTAATATTTATACTATTAACAATGTACATTTATAAAAGTTCTGTAAACTAGTAAAAAAATAATCAGGTACAAAACAGGAATATTTACAAAGGTAACAAATGGGTTTTCATGATTTCTCTGTCTTAGGCTCTTCTCAATTTAGTCCCAAGTGTTTTAAAAAATTTTCACAATGTCCGTTACTACATGATTCCCAGGCCCAAGACGCTCCACTCCAAAGTCCCAGTGCACCTACGCGAAAATCCGGTCAATGTGGCCGGGGATCGACGAGAAATCCTCGTAGGAGAACTCCTCGTAGGTCTCGTGGAGGTAGAGCTCAAGCCTGTTGATCAGGTTCCGGGGTAGGGCGATCTTAGTGGGCCCTCCGTGGTAGCAGACATGCCCCCTCCACGCCACAATCAAGTACTCCGGGATCATGGCCCGACATAGCATGGCGGCATACGGCCCCGGTTTCTGCATGCTTTCCCGCAGCATGCGTTCTCTCTGGGTGTCCGGGATCCTCAGGAGGGTGATGTCGCTCATGACGCCCTGCTTTGAATTAGGGAGGGGAATGTTAGTATTGGGACTGCTTTACAGCCACGCGGTGGAGGGAGAGGGGCAGCATACAGGGATCTTTCCCTGGGACAGCCGCGAGGGGGTGGGACAGGGGCAGAGTTGATGCTGTCCTGATTGCTGGCAGCAGAGACTGGCATTGCTTTCAATGTGAAAGGAGGCCAGTGCTACTGCTGGAGTTTTAAGCAGCCACAAGTCTGCGGCTTACCATTATTGCCCGCTCCAGAAGTTCAGGTCTCCAGCCACAGTTCTCTGAACACTCCAAGACCTCCGCAAGTCCACAGGCACTGAAGGCGACGGCCGAAAATTCGACCTTGTCCTGAGTGCGCATGTGAGAGGTTCAGTGCATGGTCTTGTTCACAGAGAAAGACTAGGTTCTTTGTATACAATTTCATTTATCTGTCTCAGGAATTCACTCCCTTTTTACAATTCACACAGACACATCTGCGACTGTCTCCCAACCCAGCCTGTCAGCACACTCCCAGAGGCTAGCGCAGATTAGGCGGAGGAAGAAGAAGACGCGTGAAGACATGTTCTCAGAACTAATGGGCTGCTCCCGAGCCCAGGCAGCCCAGCAGACACAGTGGAGGGAGAACTTGTCACAAATGCACCGAGCAGTCATGGAACGGGAGGAGAGGTGGCGTCAGGAGGACCAACAGGCTACTGAAAAGCTGCTTGGACTAATGAGGGAGCAAACGGACACGCTCCGGCGCCTTGTGGATGTTCTGCAAGACCGGAGGCAGGAGGACAGAGCCCCGCTGCAGTCTATCTGTAACCGCCCTCACCCGCCACCAAGTCCCACACCACCCTCACCCAAACTCCAAAGAAGGAGGGGCGGCAAGGGCCGTTAAAACTTTCAGTCAACCCCTGCAGACTGCTCTAGCACTAGAAGGCTGACATTCCCCAAAATTTCATAAGTCCTTTCCTACCCACCTCACACAAGCCCCCGTCCAAGTTTCACCCCCAACGTTTCATGTCTGGTTCGCAATAAAATGTTTGTTTCTGTTCATTGCTGTTTCAGTCAGGTTCTTTTGAGGGAGAGTCTGTCTGGAGGGGGGAAGGGGCTTGGTAATTGGACAGGACAGTGACCTTTAGCAGGGTACAGAGGCGGTGTCAGGTCCAGCATCAGGACACATACACAGTGCAGTCACTGGTTACCCTGGTCAGTCTGGGAGGTGTTTTTCATGTTCTGGGGGCGGGGTTTGCTCTGTGACTTTGTGGCGGGGGAGGGCAGTTACAGATCTTATGCAGCGGTCCTTATCCTGGCTCACAGATCCACGCAGCAGGGGATCTGTAACCCTACCCCCCCTGCCAGAAAGTCACATAGCCGACACATACACACAGTCCCCCCCCAGGAGTGCTGGCAGGCTCCATTGAAATAACCAGTCCACCAGTGCGGAGCCTGTCATTCCGGGAGTTTAGAAGCATCATTTGCATCAGAACACTAAACCCGCCCCCCGCCACAGTCTGCGTCCCCGGTTTAAAATATTCCCGCGAAAACAGCAATACAGACAACGGTGTTAATTAACAAAATAGAAATGATTTTATTTTTTGGGAAGGGGAAGGGGGTGAAGGGGGTATGTAACTGGAGAGGATAGTCAAAATGAACTGGGTAAAGAAACGGGGGCAGGTTCAGCTTTTCTGTCCACAAACTGAAAAGTCACTGGTTGCCCTGCTCACTCAGGAACCTAGCTTTCAAAGCCTCCCGGATGCACAGGGCGTCCCGCTGGGATCTTCTAATGGCCCGGCTGTCTGGCTGGACGTAATCAGCAGCCAGGCTATTTGCCTCTAGCTCCCACCCCGCCATAAAGGTCTCCCCCTTGCTCTCACACAGATTGTGGAGCACACCGCAAGCTGCAATAACGATGGGGATATTGGTTTCACTGAGATCACAGCGAGTGAGTAAGCTTCTCCATCTCCCTTTGAGACGGCCAAAAGCACACTCCACCACCATTCTGCACTTGCTGAGACGGTAGTTGAACAGTTCTTTTTCTGTGTCCAGGGCGCCAGTATAGGGCTTCATGAGCCAGGGCATTAGCGGGTAGGCTGGGTCCCCGAGGATGACTGTAGGCATCTCCACATCCCCAAGAGTTATTTTGTGGTCTGGGAAGTAAATACCTTCCTGCAGCCGTCTAAACAGACCAGAGTTCCTGAACACGCGAGCGTCATGAACCTTGCCCGGCCATCCGACGTAGATGTTTGTAAACCGTCCCCGATGGTCCACCAGTGCTTGCAGCACCATTGAAAAGTAGCCCTTTCTATTGATGTACTGGCTGGCCTGGTGGTCCGGTCCCAGGATAGGGATGTGAGTCCCATCGATAGCCCCACCGCAGTTTGGGAATCCCATCGCGGCAAAGCCATCTATGATGACCTGCGCGTTTCCCAGGGTCACTACCTTTGGGAGCAGTACCTTGACGATTGCCTTGGCTACTTGCAGGACAACAACCCCCACGGTAGATTTGCCCACACCAAAGTGGTTCGCAACCGACCGGTAGCTGTCCGGCGTTGCAAGCTTCCAGAGGGCTATGGCCACTCGCTTCTCAACTGTGAGGGCTGCTCTCATCCTGGTATTCTGGCGCTTCAGGGCAGGGGACAGCAACTCACAAAGTTCGAGGAAAGTCCCCTTCCGCATGCGAAAGTTTCGCAGCCACTGGGATTCATCCCAGACCTGAAGCACTATACGGTCCCACCAGTCCGTGCTTGTTTCCCGGGCCCAGAATCGACGTTCCACGATATCCACATGACCCATTGCCACCGTGATGTCCTGGGC
>NW_020689116.1:0-3213 GCF_002925995.2 Terrapene triunguis | reverse complement strand
AGCAGAGTAGAGCGGAAGAATGACTTCTCGTGTCTTGCTCACAACACACCTGTTAATACATCCCAGAATCACGTTTGCTTTTTTTGCAACAGCATCACACTGTTGACTCATATTTAGCTTGTGGTCCACTATAACCCCTAGATCCCTTTCTGCCGTACTCCTTCCTAGACAGTCTCTTCCCATTCTGTATGTGTGAAACTGATTTTTTCTTCCTAAGTGGAGCACTTTGCATTTGTCTTTGTTAAACTTCATCCTGTTTAACTCAGACCATTTCTCCAATTTGTCCAGATCATTTTGAATTATGACCCTGTCCTCCAAAGCAGTTGCAATCCCTCCCAGTTTGGTATCATCCGCAAACTTAATAATCGTACTTTCTATACCAATATCTAAGTCGTTAATGAAGATATTGAACAGAGCCGGTCCCAAAACAGACCCCTGCGGAACCCCACTCGTTATGCCTTTCCAGCAGGATTGGGAACCATTAATAACAACTCTCTGAGTACGGTTATCCAGCCAGTTATGCACCCACCTTATAGTAGCCCCATCTAAATTGTATTTGCCTAGTTTGTCGATAAGAATATCATGCGAGACCGTATCAAATGCCTTACTAAAGTCTAGGTATACCACATCCACAGCTTCTCCCTTATCCACAAGACTCGTTATCCTATCGAAGAAAGCTATCAGATTGGTTTGACATGATTTGTTCTTTACAAATCCATGCTGGCTGTTCCCTATCACCTTACCACCTTCCAAGTGTTTGCAGATGATTTCCTTAATTACTTGCTCCATTATCTTCCCTGGCACAGAAGTTAAACTAACTGGTCTGTAGTTTCCTGGGTTGTTTTTATTTCCCTTTTTATAGATGGGCACTATATTTGCCCTTTTCCAGTCTTCTGGAATCTCTCCCGTCTCCCATGATTTTCCAAAGATAATAGCTAGAGGCTCAGATACCTCCTCTATTAGCTCCTTGAGTATTCTAGGATGCATTTCATCAGGCCCTGGTGACTTGCAGGCATCTAACTTTTCTAAGTGATTTTTAACTTGTTCTTTTTTTATTTTATCTGCTAAACCTACCCCCTTCCCATTAGCATTCACTATGTTAGGCATTCCTTCAGACTTCTCGGTGAAGACCGAAACAAAGAAGTCATTAAGCATCTCTGCCATTTCCAAGTTTCCTGTTACTGTTTCTCCCTCTTCACTAAGCAGTGGGCCTACCCTGTCTTTGGTCTTCCTCTTGCTTCTAATGTATTGATAAAAAGTCTTCTTGTTCCCCTTTATTCCCTTAGCTAGTTTGAGCTCATTTTGTGCCTTTGCCTTTCTAATCTTGCCCCTGCATTCCTGTGTTGTTTGCCTATATTCATCCTTTGTAATCTGTCCTAGTTTCCATTTTTTATATGACTCCTTTTTATTTTTTAGATCATGCAAGATCTCGTGGTTAAGCCAAGGTGGTCTTTTGCCACATTTTCTATCTTTCCTAACCAGCGGAATAGCTTGCTTTTGGGCCCTTAATAGTGTCCCTTTGAAAAACTGCCAGCTCTCCTCAGTTGTTTTTCCCCTCAGTCTTGATTCCCATGGGACCTTACCTATCAGCTCTCTGAGCTTACCAAAATCCGCCTTCCTGAAATCCATTGTCTCTATTTTGCTGTTCTCCCTTCTACCCTTCCTTAGAATTGCAAACTCTATGATTTCATGATCACTTTCACCCAAGCTGCCTTCTACTTTCAAATTCTCAACGAGTTCCTCCCTATTTGTTAAAATCAAGTCTAGAACAGCTTCCCCCCTAGTAGCTTTTTCAACCTTCTGAAATAAAAAGTTGTCTGCAATGCAGTCCAAGAATTTGTTGGATAGTCTGTGCCCCGCTGTGTTATTTTCCCAACATATATCCGGATAGTTGAAGTCCCCCATCACCACCAAATCTTGGGCTTTGGATGATTTTGTTAGTTGTTTAAAAAAAGCCTCATCCACCTCTTCCACCTGGTTAGGTGGCCTGTAGTAGACTCCTAGCATGACATCACCCTTGTTTTTTACCCCTTTTAGCCTAACCCAGAGACTCTCAACACTTCCGTCTCCTATGTCCATCTCTACCTCAGTCCAAGTGTGTACATTTTTAATATATAAGGCAACACCTCCTCCCTTTTTCCCCTGTCTATCCTTCCTGAGCAAGCTGTATCCATCCACACCAACATTCCAATCATGTGTATTATCCCACCAAGTTTCAGTGATGCCAACAATGTCATAGTTGTATTTATTTATTAGCACTTCCAGTTCTTCCTGCTTATTACCCATACTTCTCGCATTTGTATATAGGCATCTAAGATACTGGTTTGATCTTTCCTCCCGGTTTTGTCCTGACCCTCCTTTCTCTCTGCCAATATAGCCCACACTCCCTCTCGTCTCCGACCCATCTCCCAGGTCTCCATGTTCCCCACTTACCTGCGGGCTTTGCTCACCTGTCCCCGTCGAACCTAGTTTAAAGCCCTCCTCACTAGGTTAGCCAGTCTGTGTCCAAATAGGGTCTTTCCCCTCCTCGAAAGGTGAACACCATCTCTGCCTAGCAGTCCTTCCTCAAATAGCATCCCGTGGTCTAGGAAGCCAAAGCCCTCCTGGCGACACCATCTTCGCAGCCAGGCATTCACCTCCATGATGCATCTGTCTCTGCCCGGGCCCCTACCTTTGACAGGAAGAATCGAAGAGAATACCACCTGCGCTCCAAACTCCTTCACCCGTACTCCCAGAGCCCTGTAGTCACTCTTGATCCGCTCAGTGTCACACCGCGCAGTATCATTTGTGCCCACATGGATGAGTAGCATGGGGTAGTAGTCAGAGGGCTGGATAATCCTCGACAATGCCTCCGTAACGTCTCGGATACGGGCTCCCGGCAGGCAGCATACCTCCCGAGATGAAATGTCAGGGCGACAGATGGGCGCCTCCGTCCCCCTCAGCAGAGAGTCTCCGACCACCACTACCCTACGTTTCCTATTCGCAGTGGTGGCAGCAGACCTCCCAGCCTTAGGGGTACGAGGCTTCTCCTCCTTTACTGTAGGGGGTGATGCCTTCTTTCCTGTATCAAGAAGAGCATAACGGTTACCTATTACCACAGCGGGAGGGTTCAGAGCAGGGGTGGTGCACTGCCTGCTGCCAGAAGTAACCAGCTGCCAGTGTCCACCCTGAGCCATCTCCTCCTCCACCAGTGGTGTATCAGCAGTCCTGTGT
>NW_020689115.1:0-9782 GCF_002925995.2 Terrapene triunguis | reverse complement strand
TGAGACCATTGCTCCTTGTTCTGTCATCTGCCACCACTGAGAACAGCTGAGCTCCATCCTCTTTGGAACCCCCCTTCAGGTAGTTGAAGGCTGCTATCAAATCCCCCCTCATTCTTCTCTTCTGGAGACTAAACAATCCCAGTTCCCTCAGCCTCTCCTCATAAGTCATGTGCTCCAGACCCCTAATCATTTTTGTTGCCCTCCGCTGGACTCTTTCCAATTTTTCCACATCCTTCTTGTAGTGTGGGGCCCAAAACTGGACACAGTATTCCAGATGAGGCCTCACCAATGAATCTTACAGTGAGATGTGATTATGTCAGCTGAACTGGAATCCATTTTTAACCTGGTGCTTTTCCATTTAGAAGGAGGGGTGGGAACCCAGAGAGGGACAAAGGATTCCCACTTGATGTAAAGGACATATAAGGGGGTAGAAGAGAACAAAGGGGGCTGCAGTCATGAGAAAGCCCCTAGTTACCACCTGAGCTGGAATAAGGACTGTACCGGGGGAAAAGATTGGGCCCAGACTAGGAAGGCGTCCAGTCAGAGACGGCTCCAGGCACCAGCACAGCAAGCGCGTGCCTAGGGCGGCAAGCCGCGTGGGGCAGCCTGCCGGTCACTGTGAGGGCGGCTGTCAGGCTGCCTTCGGCGGCATGCCTGCGGGAGGTCCGCCGGTCCCGCGGCTTTGGCAGTAATTCGGCGGCGGGGACGCTGAAGGCGCGACACTGGTGGACTTCCCGCAGGCATGCCGCCGAATCCGCGTGGCCCCGCCGAAAGCCGCCTGACTGCCGTGCTTGGGGTGGCAAAAACCATAGAGCCGCCCCTGCGTCCAGTCTGTGAAAAAAGCCTATTGAAACATCTCTGAGGGTGAGATTTATCTCTATTCAGTTTTCTTGCTGTATTAGGCTTAGACTTAGGTGTTTTATTTTATTTTGCTTTGTAATCCACTTTGTTCTGTTTGTTATTATTTTAAACTACTTAAATCCTACTTTTTGTATTTATTCACTTTTTACTTATTAATACCTGGGGGGTGGAACAGAGAGATATGCACAGCTATCAGTGTTATAGAGAGCAAACAATTTGAGTTTACCCTCTATAAGCTTTATACAGAGTAAAACGGATTTATTTGGGGTTATCTGAGTGCTGGAGACAGGAGCACTTCTTAAGCTGTTTTCAGTTAAGTCTGCAGCTTGTGGGGGATGTGGTTCAGACTTGGATCTGTGTTTGCAGCAGGCAAGCGTGTCTGGCTCAAACAAGACAAGGTACTGAAGTCCCAAGCTGGTAGGGAAAATGGGCTCAGAGGTAGTCTAGACACATCAGGTAGCAGTCCCAAAGGGGTTTCTGTGACCCAACCCATCACATCCCCCTTGTCCATATGCTTGTTGACCCCCTTCAAAGAATTCTAGTAGATTGGTAAGACATGATTTCTCTTTACAAAAACCATGTTGACTTTTCCCCAACAAATTATGTTCCTCTATGTGTCTGACAATTTTGTTCTTTACTATAGTTTCAACCAGTTTGCCCGGTACTGAAGTCAGGCTTACTGGTCTGTAATTGCTGGGATCACCTCTGGAGCCATTTTTAAAAATTGGCGTCACATTAGCTATCCTCCAGTCATCTGGTACAGAAACTGATTTCAATTATAGGTTACCAACTACCGTTAGTAGTTCTGCAATTTCACATTTGAGTTCCTTCAGAACTCTTGGGTGAATATCATCTGGTCCTGGTGACTTATTACTGTTTACTTTATCAGTTTGTTCCAAAACCACCTCCTAATGACACCTCAATCTGGGACAGTTCCTCAGATTTGTTACCTAAAAAGAATGGCTTAAGTTTGGGAATCTCCCTCACATCCTCAGCTGTGAAGACCGATGCAAAGAATTCATTGACTGATGCGGATTCCTGCACAGTGTGTTTAAATGCATGCCAAGGGCACCCAAAGCTGTGGGTGAGCACCCTGTGGCAAGTGGCCAATTTTAAGATCAAAATCAAGATCGATCAATCAATGAGGCCCCTGTTTCTGGGGATGAATTATCCCCAAAAGTGACTTGGGGTTTTACTGGTTTATTCCTTATACACAATTATTCAGCCAATAGTTCATGCAAGCCCTTCCTGTCTATATGCTTCTCTCAAGTACCACGCTACTCCACATTCATCATTTGCAGGCTATGATTTGTCTTTTGTCACATGCTTTTTTTGCTACTCTCACTGGGTGACCATAGGTTTGGCAATGTCTAGCTCTCACAAGCCCCCCTGTTTGCAAACAAGCAGATCTGAGGGGGCTTGACCCCTGAACAACCCTCACTGACATGACTGTTCCTGACCAGCAAGTACCATGGCTGTGAGTGTGGCTGGCGAAATCCAAGGCTTTCAGTCAGAGCAATGGTCACAAATTCTAGGCAGTCTGCTGAGCTTTCACACTGCATGTTGTTTGGATCTAATCCAGAGTCATGATCCCAATGCAATACCAAAGACTGGACTTGTGGGGCGGCTTTCCAGCCAGGCACAGTGGATTTATCAGATAGCTTTGGATTTTCTGTCTAGCACATCTACATGTATCAAACATTCATCACTCCTGTCATAACTATAAAGGGAAGGGTAACAGCCCTCCAGTGTACAATACTATAAAATCCCTCCTGGCCAGAGACTCCAAAATCCTTTTACTTGTAAAGGGTTAAGAAGCTCAGGTAACCTGGCTGACACCTGACCCAAAGGACCAATAAGGGGACAAGATACTTTCAAATCTTGGTGGGGGGAAGGCTTTTGTTTGTTCTCTTTGTTTTTGGGGAGAGTTCGCTCTTGGGACTGAGAGGGACCAGACATCAATCCATGCTCTCCAAATCTTTCTAAACAAGTCTCTCATATTTCAAACTTGTAAGTAAACAGCCAGGCAAGGCGTGTTAGTTTTATCTTCGTTTTCTCAACTTGTAAATGTACCTTTTGCTAGGGTGTTTACCTCTGTTTGCTGTAACTTTGAACCTAAGGCTAGAGGGGGGGTCCTCTGGGCCTTTAAGTTTGATTACCCTGTAAAGTTATTTTCCATCCTGATTTTACAGAGATGATTTTTACCTTTTTCTTTAATTAAAAGCCTTATTTTTAAGAACCTGATTGATTTCCCCTGTTTTTTAGATCCAAGGGGGTTGGATCTTGATCCACCAGGAGTTGGTGGGAGAGAGGAGGGGGGATGGTTAATTTCTCCTTGTTTTAAGATCCAAAGGGTTTGGATCGGTATTCACCAGGGAATTGGTGAAGAGTCTCTCAAGGCTACCCAGGGAAGGGAATTAGCACATTGGGAGTGGTGGCAGCGGACCAGATCTAAGCTGGTAGTTAAGCTTAGAAGTTTTCATGCAGGCCCCCACATCTGTACCCTAAAGTTCAGAGTGGGGAAGGAGCCTTGACAACTCCCGCTAGAGCAGGGGTTCTCAGGACAAAAATTTTGGTGGACTCAGAATGCAGCCACCAACTCTTGCTGGTGGCTGCTCTCACTTTTTCCTAAAATACTTCATTAGCTTTAGGAAAACCAAATAAATATGCACACAGATACGTCCAAATCACTGGAGTTTATTTATTGATAGCCAGTAAGTCTGTTGTGAAAAGTGGTATTAACAAACATACAAGTATCACTTCTTACAGCAGCCTTACTCAGCCCTGGCAAGCCTGGGGACAAATAAGCCCTGGATGGAGGGTCGGGGAAGGCAGTGGGGGCTAGGGGAGATGGGGGTTGGAGGCTGGGAGAGGTAGTGGAGGGCCGGTGCCTGAAGCTCTGCTCCCAGAGCCTGAAGCCTCCCGGCCAGAGGACAGGGCTCAGGGACGGAGCCCGAAGCTGTGTGGCTGGAGCCTGGGGCCTGCTGTTGCGCAGCCAGAGCCCGGGGCTGGAGTCTGAAGCCCCATATCCAGAGCCCGCTGCCCCCGCCACCTCAGAGCTGAAGCCCAAAGCCTGAACCCCAACTCCCCTGGGAAGGTGGGGAACTTACTGGCTGCCTGCTCCTACAGCGTTGTGCCCCAAGTGACTCCAGAGGAGGGCAGGGCCCAATCCCTGCTGGTAGCAACCAACACCAAGGCAGTGCATCCAGGAGCAACAGGAAGGGGGAGAGGGCATTACTTTGCCCTCCCCCCATCACAGCCCAGAAGGCCGTGACTGCAAGAAAAGTCCCTGGTGGCTGCATGCGGTCACAGTGCCCGCATTTGAGAAATGCTACGCTAGAGAGCCAGTGTCAGGGAACTGAGGGCTAATTAAGGATTGTTTTCTCACCATCTGGGTTAATGTTTAATTGGATCAGTGACCTGCGTGCTGTGTAAACAGATGAGGGAGAGATTGGCAAAGGCTCTGCTGTGCATATGTCCTGGAGTACTGCCCCTGCCCTGCCTTGTGAGGCTCTCTGGAAGCACCATACTGCTCTTGACATAGTCTGGGGAAATGATCAATGCTGCAAGAACAACGCCCACTGCTTCAGCCTTCTGTACTGCAGAGAGCAACTTCCAGGCAAAATCTTTGTAGGGCTCAAGTTAAGGGTGAAAGCCTGTAACACGGGTGTAAAAACCCTCACAAATTATTGCAGGTATTAAAATAAACCCAGCTAGTAGGAACCCAGGAAATTCAGAGTTAAGTAGGGTTACCATATTTCAGCAAGCAAAAAAGAGGACGGGAGGAGCCCTGCGCCCGTCCTGCCCTAGCCCCGCCCCTGTCCTGCCCTAGCCCCGCCCCTTCCACTCCCTCCCACTTCCCGCCCCCCTCAGAACCCCAACCCTCCCCCTGCTCCTTGTCCCCTGACTGCCCCCTCCTGGGACCCCTGCCCCTAACTGCCCCCCAGGACTCCACCCCCTATTTATGTACAGGCGTGACTACCTGCCCTTTCCTGGTTATTATACGCGGCCAGTCCGCATCCACATCCAGTAGTTAAAAAAAAAAAAAAAAAACTAATAATTTAAATTGGAATTTCATCCATTAATAAGTATTTATTATATAATTAAAACCATTCTATTGAAGGACAGATATTAAATAACACTAAATAAGTTAATGTTCAAAACAATATTAAAAATTTGAAAATTTAGAGCATGGAAACCAAAATAGCTAAAATTTAGTTTTGGCAAGATACACGGAATGGAAACTCCGGGATCTTTACCTGTCACTGAATATAGCCATCATACCAATAGTGCAATATAAAACAAGTCTACATATACTCTCCTTAAAATTTTTACTTCTGTCCATTCCCAATAATTGTAACAAATCATTATTACCTTCACTCCACTTGCCACGCGCCCCAAGCACAAAACCAAAGAAGTGAATATTTTTACCTCCCGTTAAGTTTTTAATTTCTTCCTCTAACTCAAGATAATAAGCCACCTTCTCACTGTGGGCTTGTTCCAAACTTCCGGCATTATCCTCCCATCGCACTGTAACATCAACCACCACTGCTGTATCTCCTTTTATAAATATAATATCCGGCTTTCTTAACTCACCCTTACTATTTCTCAAATGGGGCTCTATCATTGCCTTCCACCCTAATTTACCAACCTTATCTACAACTGCAGACACTACTCTATTATGTCTTTTTATCCTAGCATTCTTAGTCTTATAACATTGTCCTGAGATATGGGGAACAGTCTCCCGCACTTTACCGCACCATCTACAAAGAGCATTCACACCTCCTCTTCCTCTTGCTAATGTCTCCCTAGTAGGATAAATATTTGCCCTAAGCTGCAATGCTGCGATATACGCTGACGATTTAACTTTACTAGAGTTTCTAAAAATCGAATTACTAATTAAATCATTTTTAAAATATTTTATCCCTATTCCCTGACATCTCAGTTCCGACCATCTTAAAAATTCCTCTTCCCTCCATTTCTTGGGATGAGATGTTACTGCACTAAATGACAATATTTTATCCACAAGATTTTCTCCTGCATATAGATAAGATAGGTCCATCCAATCATCTCTCGAGACAATATGTCTCCTCCATTTACGAATTAACATATTTGGGATTTGCACACTAAACTTAGTGAGAGCTAAACCACCATCCCTACCTCTAGAATAAAATATCCCATCTGTGGTACACTGAGGTAAATGTAAAATCTCTTTAACTATTTTTCTAACTAACACATCAAGATCGTCTAAAAGATTAAAAGGGGGTTCTATTAAAAGAAGATTATAAAATAGCTTCGGTAAGATATATGTCTGTAAAATTAATATTTTTTGGGCCGGTTTTAATGGGGCCTTAATTAAATTCTCACTCCAATCTTTCAATTTTTCTTTAAGTACCGGTCCCCCTACACCTATCCAGGGATCTATTCTAGCCCCTAAATATTTTTCAAAATCCCCTGGTTGAACATATTCAATCTCCTCTGACCCTATCTGCCAATTATCCTTAGGATTAACTACATAGGTTTTATGTTTAGTTAAAATATGAAAGCCTTTCGTTTTCTTCACATTAACAGAGAGATTAGTATTTTTACAAAACTCCTCTAAGATACCCAAATTTTTAATCATTCCTTTATATGAGCTACTTAAAATTGCCACATCATCGGCAAAAGCCAATGACGTGACACCATTACCCTTAACATAAAAACCACTTCCTTCTACTTCTAATCTAGTTAAAAGGGGATCCATAGCAATATTAAACAAAATTGGGGACAACGGGTCACCCTGCTTGACCCCCCTCCTAATTAAAATAGACTCAGTAGCTTCATCACCCACCCATACCCTAGTTGTGCAATTATCATAAAGGTCCCTAATAATATCTATAAAATGTTCATCTATACCAAATCTTCTCAACCCGGCTATTATATGTCCGTGTCCCACAGAATCAAATGCTTTAGCCAGATCTACGAACACTATTGCAATTTCATTCCCATTTCGTTTAGCCCCTTTAATCAAATTATCTAATATAGCAATATTTTCCTCACACCCAGGGGCGGATATAAACCCTTTTTGTCTACTACATATCTTAACTGTTTCCACCAGTCTTTTTGCTAATATTTTGGTATAGATTCTAATCCAAACTGACCCAATTGTCAATGGTCTCCAAGATGTTAACTTCTTCATTTCCTCCTCATCTTGTGTCTTTGGTATTAAAATCGTTCTATTTTTCTTAAATTCATCTGGTACCTGTCTATTTAGAAACCATATATTAAAAATTTTTGTAAGTAGTAAGGAGTCTAAATTAAAAATATCCCACAAATTGCTCACTTTTACTTTATCTGGGCCAGGAGCACTATCTTTTCTTATTTCTCTTAAAGCTATTCTAATCTCATCCACAGAGATCGGACTCATTAATATATCATTATCCGCATTCTCTGTGGATGATGGCCACCCTATCATATTACCATGTCCAATTGTTCCCAAAATATTGACATAGTATTGCTCAATTTCTTTCATAGGGATAGCACACTTAGCCTTATCTGGCTCTCCCATTATAATGCGAGTCAATCTTCTTCTATCCTTATCAAATAATTGTTGATAGAATTTATACTTAGCTTTCTTTGTAGCATATCTCCTAATTGCATTAATTTGCTTCCTTCTCCCCTCCTTTCTCATCTTCCCTTTTCCTTTATTCCTCAACTCTATTTGACTTTCATTTCTAGGGTCCTTTCCCTCTACTAATGAATAACATAATTTTTCCAACATTGCCCAACCGAGAGCTTTTGTTAAATCCTCCTTTAATAATCCTTCAATTTCCCCTAAACTATTTATTATTTCTCTTCCCTCCCTACTTTGTTTTCCCCGTTTACATATTTTCTCCACTAAATCCACTTCTGGGTGTCCTTTTAGTGGGAAAATCCTCTCTCTTGGGAGCGGAATTTCTAATATATTTACTCTAATGTCCTCTACCTCAGTCACTTCCTCCCTATCTCCTGTTACCACTAACTTCTTCTTTGCTAATTCTCGTCTTTTATCTGATATTTGTTTATTCGTTTTGGTCCTCATCTCGCTCTCAATACATTTATTTATATTCCTTTTCCCAATATATTTCCTTTCCAACTGTATAAGCTGCGCAACCTCATCTTTGGTCCATATACGAGATCTAGTCGATCCCTCTTTGATCTTACTTTTAGCAGCCATATCTTCTTTTCTTTGCTCATTCCTCACAGCAGGGTGTCTATGTCTACAGTGTTGGCTCAATCCAGATCTAGTATGAAAACCAAGCCCACAGACCGAGCACGTATGGCTCTTCATTGGGGTATCCGCCTTCTTGGGTATGCACTTGGGGTAGTGGCAAGCTATATTATGATATTGAGAAGATTTTCCACATTTACTACATACAACTCGTATGGCTTTACTTTTATGAACCACATTAATGTGTTTGGCCCATTTACCAAATGTTGGTAATATCTGGGGACATATTGGACAATTAAAACTATCAACGGGATACTCTAAATAAAAAACCCCATCCTTCCACGAACTACTTTCTAATATATTTATATTACTACCAGTACTGTTAAGATCCTTATTACGATCCCTATTAAAATCAGTACTTGGTCTAAAACTATTTAATAAACTAGACCCATTAACTAAATGAGCATTAAGATATCCCGATTCGCTAACATATGGATCATCAAATGTACTTAAATACTTAAAATCTGGATTGAAACTTTCCATAGTTAAATCATTAAAAGTGTCCCTTGTAAAAACCATCGGTAAGATAGATAAAATCTCCTCACCATGATCATCACAAACATTCTCCTCTACCTCCTCTCCATGCTCCACTGGGAGGACTTGATTCTCACTCTCATGCTCATGAGACTTCATTATAGTCCACACCATTTTATCCATTGGTCCAGCGACCCTGATCACACCCCTAATATATTTAACACTGTCAGCCGGGGCATCAAAGCCAACAGCGGGGGCGTTATTAACCCGGTCCAGCGCCAATCCGGTATAAAAATATAAATTACTTTTTTCCATAGCTAAAAGATTTACCCTTCTCAGGGGGAAACTAACCCTTTCCAGGGGGAAACTAACCCGTACCTGGGGGAAACTTACCCTTTCCAGGGGGAAACTTACCCGTGCCTGGGGGAGACTACCCTTACCAGGGGGAATCTAACCCTTACCAGGGGGAGTCAACCCGTACCTGGGGGAGGCTACCCTTACCAGGGGGGCATCCATGTGGCACCATATGGGGCTGCCCAACCCCGTCCCACACCCCACTGAATGTGGGATGTGGGTTCGTCCTCCGCAATCCGCCTGGCTATCCAAGCCAGTTACCGGCTCTCACCACGAGGAGGTAGCGGTTGGACTTGCAATCCAGAGGCTTTCCTCAAAGAGGGGTCCCAAACAGCATAATGTCGAGCTCTAACGGGCGTGTGAGAAAAGGCTCAGATCTTGGTAGGGGTTGCCCCTATTGACCGGGCTCACGCCCACCCCCACCTCACCGATAACCCATTCTCTCACTACCCTCAGGCAATGTTTCCGTCCAAGCCCGACAGCTGAGAGGGTCCAGAGACGCATGGAGAGCCATTAAGAGAGCCTCCCTGCTCCTTGTTCCCTGACTGCCCCCTCCTGAGACCCTCCCCTCATCCTAACTGGCCCCCTAGGACCCTACCCCCTACCTGTACCCTGACTGCCCCAACCCTTATCCACACCCCCACCCCAGACAGACCCCCGGGACTCCCATACCCAATCCAACCACTCCCCACCCCCTGATAGCCCGCCCCCAGAACTCCCGACCCCATCTAAACCCCTCTGCTCCATGTCCCCTGACTGCTCCGATCCCTCTCCCCACCCCTGCCCCCTGACAGCCTCCCCCCAGAACTCCCAAACACCCACCCGTTCCTTGTCCCCTGACTGC
>NW_020689114.1:2559-12677 GCF_002925995.2 Terrapene triunguis | reverse complement strand
GCTAAGCTGGCCAAACAACTATACTTCATATTTTTGGGCCTAACAATCCCCCCTTTGTCCCTGGAGTACCTTGGAGGGACTCCTGGGACAACTAACTGCCATGAGTGGTGAGCTTGGGGTTGGTTACTTTTGGACGGAACACACCTTGGTGCCCATCCAACATCCAACCTTTATTATTACATACAAGGCCAGTAGGCCACATATAATTACAACAGCGCTTCGGAGTACATTATGGAGCCAACCACCTATATCTGGAATCCAATTGAACAGGTTACTTCACCAGGACTCAATCCGTTTTCCTCCATGGTCCTTTGCTACCTCCATAAGGTGGTTTGCTTTTTTCCAAGTGGCATTATAAACGTCTGGGACATACACGCAGCATTCCTGTCCAATTAATGCACATGTTTCTCCCTGAGAAGCCAGTAATATATTTAATGCCAGGCGGTTTTGAAGTACCATTTGCTTTAGTTTTCGCTGTTCAGCTGCCAAGTCCACCAAGGCTTTTGGTGGTAGTCTAATTTCCCAGATTTCTCGGTGAATTACCCAATTCCACATGCATCCTTCCCATGGACCCGGCAGGATTCGGTATGTGGGAGCCCACACTCCCCCCCAACCGGTCCATATGCTTGGAAGGAGCATTGAGAACGTCCGCACTTCCACCCAGAAAGTCTCCAAGTATGTCTCCATGCCACAGATCAGATGGTACCCCTGATGTCTCTGTAAGGGCAGTGGGCCAAGCCTGATGTTCTAGATCACTCCGAATGGACATCAGCTGGTCATTCAGGAAATCCTGAGTCTCTGAACATGCTAGATCCCACTGCAATGCCTTCCCAGCCTCAGTGATATTCAATACCATCTCTGTCAGCAACTTCTGGGTCATTGATATTAATTGCAATAAGGTACAGGTCACATTATTAGTCACTGGAATAATTTCTATGCAGGTAAAATTTCCAGTGGCAAAACAAACTCTGGGTGTTCGTTTAATTGTTCACTAATTGGGTGACCAAATAACAATAAGGGCCTCTCTCATTTAAAATCCAATTAGGGAGGGCAATACATGCTGAAGGACTTATCCAAAACACAGGGCGCAGCCTGTAGAATAAACCCCAAAATCCAATCAATACCACGTTCCCAAGCATGGGTCCCACAAGTTTCTTCCTGCCAGTGTATAATTCTTTGTTTCTTCACCAGGGTCAGTTCTTAATGTCTCTTGTAGTCAGGAATCCCTGGACTTTGTGGTTTCAATGAAGCAAGTGTTCCTTCTTCTCTTTTCCTGAAACAGTGTGGTTTAGCATCATACAGGGGAGAGGTTACTAGCACATCACCCTGTAATGGTTTTGCTTCTTCTAGGAAAATCCAAAGGCACAGTAGGTCTGTCAGTGGACAAGGGAGAGGTTACTAGCACTTCACCTTGTCCTCCTTCCCTGCTGTCCAGGAGGCACAGCAGAGCTAGCAGGAGAAATAGGCTGATCAGCAGCTGGAGAATCCTCTCCAGGTGGAGGGGTCTTTTTGCAGTGAGAAGCATGGGTCCAGGTGGGCAGTCCTTGGCACTTCACAGCAGTGTTGGTGGTTAACAGGACTTGGAAAGGGCCTTTCCAGTGTGGAGCCAAAGCAGTCTTTCGTTGATGGACTTTACATAGACTCAGTCTCCTTGTTTCAATGAATGGCAGGGGTGCTAGGGTCTTTGGGGAGCACTTCTTTTATCTGTGAGAAAAGAAACCTAACACATTTCATTAGTGCCTGGCCGTGTTTTGCAGATCTCAGTTGCTTGGGCACATTCAAGCCCCCCCCCTTTTCTTGGGGGTCAGCCAAGTTTTGGCTGTGACCTTGGATGAGCCTGCTAGCTGTATTTTCCTCTCAGTTAACTCATTCCGTGCTTTTTCCTTCTCCCCTTCTTGGCTTCTTTTAACCTACAAAGGAAACTTTCACTCTTCACTTATACACTTTTTCCCAACAATGAACACTTTGCCATTATACAGTACATTAGTCTTATTATTCAATGTATGCCATGTACACCCTTCCAGTAAAATAACTTTATTACAGAGCTTTGGAGCAACAAACCGGGACAAGCACACCCACTTTTGAGGAGTCCACTCGGTACAACCTCAGGTGTCCAATCGCTTTCCCCCCTCCCCAGCCCTCTGGCTAGAAATCTGAGGTAGCCAGAAGGATCCCATGGGCAATATGGGGAGTGGGTTAACCTTCCATGTCCTTGTTTCCAAAGACTGTTGGTATGCAATTTTTAACAACAATTTTTGCCATAAAACACAAAAATAATCCCTATTGTGCCAGTAAATGCATGGTACATTGAATGCTGTTTAGCTGGCATCCGTTTTCTCTGATGATTTGAAAGACATTATTTGCTTAAAATATTTCCTTTATATACACATACTCTTGTTGATTTTAGGCAAAACAGAATTACCCCATATTTCCTTGTATTTGTTTCATAGGCAGCCCAGGTTTCAGTGGCTTCTACCTTATTAGTTAGATAATTTGCATTAATACAGATGCTTTTTGGCTTGCTTCCAGATCCAAAGCTATCCACAGCTTAAAGATTCTTACTTTAAAAAAGGACACAATTAACTTTCCCAGACTTTTGATTGCCTTTTACTTCTAATTCCTGCTTTTAAACACACAGTGATTTGAAAAAGACAACACAACCTATATTGGTAGGTTTGCATTTCTTTTACCTCTGCTACAATATACACTGCACATGTTCTGGGGAAAATGCACATCCTATCCACAATTCAATTTCCACAACACTAGCCACATCAATTTCTACACAAGGTGTAACTATTTCTTTTGTGCTTACAAAATCTCTATGCACCCCTAGTAAAGTGACAGCTCGACCACACAGAGCCAGGGGCACTGTCCTTCTCTCTCTTTTTACCAGATCTTTTATCTGCTATTTTGTTACCCAAAAACAAATTCAAATCTTTTATTCTCCTGGCTTTGACTACCCTGCTGCAGGTAAATCTTAAATCTTGTAAAGCATTAAGTCACCTTAAGGATTAAATGCTAAACACCATATTAAACAACACTAGTTTCCTGTGTCTGGCAAAAGTATTCTTGGTTTTGCAACTTTAAACAATACCAATTTATCTTAAACTTATAAAATACAGATTGTACACAGCAGGAGTGTTCTTCAGCAAATTCGACTAAACTATTCATAGTCGAATAATTCCACTTAAATAACCTCTTGCCTGGATTACTTACAGACATTCTTACCAAGTTTTACTGCTTAATTCCCTCTAGCAACTATAGAGTTAATTTCTCACTCTCTTTTTTTTTCTTCACTTGCTTGTCTCCCAAACCGACACCCAATCAACTCAGATTTTACCATTCCAATTATTGTCCTGGGGATTTGAAATCCCCATGCTTATAATTACTTACTCCTTTTCTTCCACTATGCCCTTAAAGTTTCCAACCTGTTTTCTAATCTATCTGTTGACTGCCCGCTTGGGCCCGATCCTGCTTTTCTTGCTGAACCGTCCACCCTGGGGTCTCCTGCGGCGTCTCTTTCAGAGATTCCAGTCCAGGCCGGCTGCCTGTTGCTTCTTCACAGCGTCCCCAAACCACGCCAGCTCCAGGGTCTCAAAGGCAGACTGTTGGATCTCACTGGACAGTTAAGCTTTGCAAATGTAATCTCAGCACTTGTAACTTGTATTGTCTTTGGTTTGCCTCTGTCTATATTTTTTCACAGCCAGCTGGGGCTGAAAGCAGTTTTTTTTTCTTTTTATTTATAGTTATACCATCCAAATAAATAATTCATTTGTCCCGGTCTAAGATCAACCAGAATATCCCTGAGGGAATCCATCCTGTCAGCAGAAAAAGTTCCGCACCTTGGCCAGTCCTTAGTCGGGGACAAATGGGTAGTAAAGGAGGGCCATTGAATTTGGCATAAGTTTCTCATCTTAGATTTAGTCAAACCGGTTGTTCCAGCGATTTCCTTTCAATCTCAAAGTACCAGAGACAACGGGGCGTCCCCCGGGCACTTACTGCCAAATTGTCCCATTTAGCCTGTAGGGACTCTAACCCCTTTTCCCGAGGACTCTAACCCCTCTTCGGGGACTCTAACCCCTCTCTGGGGACTCTAACCCCTCTTCGGCGATCGCTTACCTTATCCAGGGACTCTAACCCCGAAGACCTGGATCCTACTCAACGGGTAGGTGGACGTTGCTGGGTTTCTACGGGCTTCAGCTGGTTCACAGGACTCGCCTTATCGCCGACGCAGGGATCAGGTTACCGGGCAAGGCTCCTCGAAGCCGGAGGATGCGCGCTGCGTTGCTTCAGAGTCTGATCCTGCACCGGAGAGTCAGACGAGTCCCGGCGGAGTCGCCAAATTTGTCGGGGACTTTTTAACCCAGACGGCAAGGTTCGTTGTCTGACCGCAGAGTGAGAGACAGGCAACACCAGCAAGGTCCAATACAAGCTCTTTATTGAAGAGTGCACACTATCTTCTTTGACAGTACAAACAGTTCATGATGCCTCAGCAGCTTCTTATCAGCTTTTTCGTCATGCACCAGAGGATGGGAGGAAAGCGGGAGTTGGGTACAGATAAAGAACAGAAACAGGGAGTGAAGACTGCAAGTCTCCATTTGTCCAACAAACTGTTCCTAGCATTTCTGGTACAAGAATGCGGCCCCCACCTCTTATCTTGTTCTTTGCAGCTTAAGCAAGCATGCCCTCAGGTTTCACAGAGAGACAGGAATGGCCCAGCAACTACTGTTAGCCTAACTTTGGCTAAGCTGGCCAAACAACTATACTTCATATTTTTGGGCCTAACAATAGTGACCATAAAGTTATTAAATTTAACATCCTTGTAGGGGCAAAAATGTCAAAGAAACCCACCACAGTAGTATTCAACTTCCAAAAGAGGAATTACACTAAAATGAGGAAGCTAGTAAATAGAAATTAAAAGGAACAGTCACAAGTGTGAAATGCCTGCAAGCTGCATGGAAATTTTTTTAAAATATAATAGAGGCTCAAATTAAATGTATATCCCAAATAAAAAAAATACAGTAAGAGGACCAAAAAAAACAACAACAAATGCCACGACAGCTAAACAAAAGAGTAAGAGAAGTGGTTAGAGACAAAAAGACATCCTTTAAAAATTGGAAGTCAACTCCTGCTGAGGAAAACAGAAAGGAGCATAAACTCTGGCAGGTCAAGTGTAAAAATATAATTAGACAGGCCAAAAAAGAATCTGAAGAGCAACTACCAAAAGACATAAAAACTAACAGCAACATTATTTTAAGTACATCGCAAGCAGGAAGTCTGCTAAACAGTCAGTGGGGCCACTGGATGATTGAATTGCTAAAGGAGCACTCAAAGAAGACAAGCTGTCAGGTGCCTCCATGGGTCACAACTGAGAATACCAAATTCAGGACAAACTGCTGAGAAATAGGGCAGATACACCCCAAAACTGGTGGTTATTCTCCCATAAGATATGCCAAACAAGCAACAAAAGTAAACTTCTGTTTCACCACACTGGCTAATAAGAAGTCAGAAAAGCAGTTTCTGTAGGCATTCCAGTCCTTGTACCACCACCGAAAACACTAGACTTAATGATAAGTAGTTATTTACAACCAATTTAATCAAACAAAAGGGTTCTTCTGATCCCAAAGGACCAGCCACACACCCAGGTCAATATATAACTCAGATCTTATCCAATAATAACGGTGTTGCCAATCCTTTAGTATCTAAAATCTAAAGTTTATTGAAAGAAAGAAAGAAAGAAAGAAAGATGAGAGTTAAATTTGGCTAAAGGAATCAAATACATACAATAATTGCAAAATTCTTGGTTCAGGCTTGTAGCAGTGATGGAATAAACTGCTGGCTTGTTAAGTCTCTGATTGCTTCCAAATCACTGGAAGGTCCTCAGTCCCGTGGTTAGAATGCTCCCATTAGTATCAGTTCGTAGTCCAGAGGTTTGAGCAGGAAAGAGGCAAAATGGAGATGTTTCCAGGGCCTTTTATAGCTTCTGCCAAGTGAAGGGAATCCCATTGTTCTTACTGTGAAAAATTACAGGTAACAAGATGGTATTTGGAGTCATATGGACAAGTCACATGTCCATGCATGATTTTGGTTAGTCATAGCAGAAGCCATTAAGTGTAGATAGGCGTCTCCCATGGTTCATTGTGAGTTAAGTGTTTCTTGATGAGCCATTTAACTTGAATAGTCCCTTCAAGATGTGCAGGCTAAATACTTTGTGGATGTTACCACAGGAGCAAACATTTGAAATACAGGTACACAGTTAATATTCATAACTTCAGATACAAAAATTATACATGCATACAAATAGCATAATCACATTCAGCAAATCATAGCCTTTTCATAGACACCTTCCTTCACTTTGTAAAGATTTGTTGCAATTACTGTATATAACAGTGGTAGCATCAATGAGCTACATGCTCATATTTTAATCAGATAATGTCACACAAGGCCATTGTGGAGAAGCCAAGGCTCATGTCTACACTACAGAGTTAAGTTAACTTAGGTTATGTCGATGATCATAAATCACTTAAATAACATTGGTTGTGCATATCCACGCAACGCACCTTGTGTCGGCAGAGCATGTTTACAGTCATTGTTCTTGCATCAAGAGAAAGAGTATGCATGGTGGGTAGCTATCCCACTATGCAACTCGCCACTCTCTGCTACTGGGTACTCTGGGAACGGATCGTGGTGCATCATGGGGACGTGCTCACCATCCCATGATGCAGTTCTTTCCATCCCATAATTCCATGGGCTTCCTATTTTTTTGTGCCGTTTTTCAACAGCCCTTGTAAACTGTGCACCCGCCATTTCTGCCTGATAGTATGGATTCTGAGCTGCTGGCCAGTCTGGTGATGAACGTTATGAACACAATGCAGCTGGTCCTGGCAGTATTTCATGAACTGTGAAACAGAGAGTGAATTGGTGATGTCTGCCATGAAAACAAATAATTCAGGATTGCTGCTGGCATTCACGGAACAGCTTGCCACAGTGGACTGTCAGTACTGGGCTCGGGAAACAAGCACTGAGTGGCGGGATTGCATTGTGATGCATGTATGGGATGACAAGAAGTGGCTGCAGAACTTTTGGATGCGCAAATCCATCTTCCCGAAACTGTGTGCCGAGCATGCCCCGACACTCTGGTGCAAGGACACCAGAATGAGAGCTGCCCTCATTTTAGACAGGGTCAGATTAACGCAGAGGCTTTAGGGGCTGCAGTCCAGGGCCTTGGGCTAAGAGGGGCCCCGCAAAAATAAATCCATAATTATATACAATTCAGTGCTCACCAACCTGTCGATCACAATCGAATTGTCGATCCTGGAGCCTCTGCCAGTTGATCGCGATCTCCAGGCCACTAAAAGTCCAGCGGCGGAGCAGGGCTCAGGCAGGTTGCCTGCATATCGTGGCCCCACACCGCTCCCGGAAGCGGCTGGCAGCTGGCACATCTCTGCGGCCCCTGGGGTGTGGGAGGCGTCTCAGCGCGCTGCCTCCACCCCCACCACTGTCCCTGCAGTGGGGGCGGTGCTTGTGGGGGTGGACACGCGCAAGCAGCACATGGAGACATGGGCGCACAGAGACGTGCCAGCAGCCAGTCGCTTCCGGGAGTGACGTGGGGCCATGACATGCAGGCTGGCATCTTGCCTGAGCCCTGCTGCACCACCAGCCAGGAACCGCCTGTGGTAAGCACCTCCCAGCCGGAGCCTGCACCTCACACCCCCTCCTGCACCCCAACCCCCTGCCCCGGGTCAGAATCCCCTCCTGCACCAAACTCCCTCCCATTGCCTGCACCTCTCACCCTCTCCTGCACCCCAACACTGTGCTCCAGCCTGGAGCCCCCTCCTGTACCCAAACTCTCTCCCAGAAAGAAACTAATATAACAGCTCTTCTAAGGTAAGAAGTAGGCTATTTTGAATTAACGTAACTATATTCTACATGTTTTAAGACTGAAATGTAACCACAGAACAGCTTTATGTTAATTAAAAGGCAAGTTTAGTACAGCTTTAATAGCCTCAATGCCATAATTGTGATCATTTTGTTTTAAATTAGGAAAAAGACTTGTATACAGGGGCCCCACAAAATCTAATAGCCCCAGGCCCACAGGAGAGCTAATCTAGCCCTGACTGTGGAAAAGCGAGTGGCAAGTGCTGTCTGGAAACTGGCAACTCCAGATTGCTACTGGTCAGTCGTGAATCAGTTTGGAGTTGGAGAGTCCACCACGGGGGTTGTGGTGATGCAAGTGTACAGGGCCATTAATTGCCGCCCGCTATGAAGGACTGTGACACTCAGTGATGTGCAGGAAATAATGGATGGCTTTGAGACAATGGAATTCCCTAACGGCGGCAGGGTGATAGATGGAATGCATTGCATATCTCAATTTTGGCCCCTGACCATTTGCGACAGAGTACATCAACCAAACACAGCTACTTCTCCATGGTCTTGCAGGCGCTGTTGGATCACCAGGGCCGTTTCACTGACATCAATGCAGGGTGCTCCGGGAAGGTGCATGATGCATGCATCTTTTGGAACACTCGACTGGACTATGTGGAAAGCTGCACGCTGGGACCAAGAAGGCTAATGGCATTTTGGGCTGTATAAGTAGGGGCATTGCCAGCAGATTGAGGGACATGATCATTCCCCTCTATTTGACATTAGTGAGACCTCATCTGGAGTACTGTGTCCAGTTTTGGGCCCCACACTACAAGAAGGATGTGGAAAAATTGGAAAGAGTCCAGCGGAGGGCAACAAAAATGATTAGGGGGCTGGAGCACATGACTTATGAGGAGAGGCTGAGGGAACTGGGATTGTTTATCTGCAGAAGAGAAGAATGAGGAGGGATTTGATAGCTGCTTTCAACTATCTGAAAGGGGGTTCCAAAGAGGATGGATCTAGACTGTTCTCAGTGGTACCAGATGACAGAACAAGGAATAACCATCTCAAGTTGCAGTGGGGGAGGTTTAGGTTGGATATTAGGAAAAACTTTTTCTCTAGGAGGGTGGTGAAGCACTGGAATGGGTTACCTAGGAAGATGGTGGAATCTCCTTCCTTAGAGGTTTTTAAGGTCAGGCTTGACAAAGCCCTGGCTGGGATGATTTAGTTGGGAATTGGTCCTGCTTTGAGTAGATGACCTCCTGAGTTCCCTTCCAACCCTACGATTTTATGATACACGAGAGCTCAATCTACTCTCACCGTACAGTATCAAAGCAAAATGAGTACTTACCGGAGCTCCCCTCTCCAGCATCCTGCGGGCCAGAGCCAGAGTGCTGGGACTGGCTAGACCTCTCCAGAGTGGAAAAGAGGACTTGACTCGCTGTGCTACCAGATGACCCTGGTGTGTGCTCCACATTGTCCTCCAATTCCACTTCCTCATCCACCACTTCATCATCAGGGTTGAGTCCACTGGGCACTGCCTCCAGTCCCCCCAAAGTATCCACGGGGATGTTAGTGGTGGAGGTGGGGTCGCCGCCGAGGATGGTGTGCATCTCCTTATAGAAGCAGCTTGCCTTCGGCACTGCACCAGAGCGATGGTTGGCTTCCCTTGCCTTCTAGTACGCCTGCCTCAGCTCCTTGATCTTAGCACGGCACTGCTGCCTTTTCCTTTTGTGCCCCTTCTCCTGCATACCACTGTCGCGCAGGGACTTGGCGTGAGATGTGATGCCACGGGGCCGTGACATGCTGCTGTCGCGCAGGGACTTGGCGCGGGACGTGATGTCATGGGTTGGGACTTGGTGCAGGACGTGATGTCATGGGGCTGTGACACGCTGCTGTCGCACAGGGACTTGGCGCGGGACGTGAGGCCACGGGGTCATGACGCGCTGCTGTCGTGCAGGGACGTGGTGCGGGACCCGAGGCCACGGGGCCGTGACGCGGTGCTGTCGCGCAGGGACTTGGCGTGGGACCCCATGTCACGGGGCTGTGATGTGGTGCTGTCGCGCAGGGAGTTGGCGCGGGATGTGATGCCACGGGGCCGTGACACGCTGTTGTGGCGCAGGGACTTGGTGCGGGACCCGATGCCACAGGGCTGTGCTGCGCTGCTGTCGCGCAGGGACTTGGCGTGAGATGTGATGCCACGGGGCTGTGACGTGCTGCTGTCGCGCAGGGACTTGGCGTGAGATGTGATGCCA
>NW_020689114.1:0-2459 GCF_002925995.2 Terrapene triunguis | reverse complement strand
GTACGCCTGCCTCAGCTCCTTGATCTTAGCACGGCACTGCTGCCTTTTCCTTTTGTGCCCCTTCTCCTGCATACCACTGTCGCGCAGGGACTTGGCGTGAGATGTGATGCCACGGGGCCGTGACATGCTGCTGTCGCGCAGGGACTTGGCGCGGGACGTGATGTCATGGGTTGGGACTTGGTGCAGGACGTGATGCCACGGGGCTGTGACACGGTGCTGTCGCACAGGGACGTGGCGCGGGACCCGAGGCCATGGGGCCGTGACATGCTGCTGTCGCGCAGGGACGTGGTGCGGGACCCGAGGCCACGGGGCCGTGACGCGCTGCTGTCGCGCAGGGACTTGGCGCGGGACCCGATGCCACGGGGCCGTGATGCAGTGCTGTCGCGCAGGGACTTGGCGCGGGATGTGATGCCACGGGGCCGTGACGCGCTGCTGTCGCGCAGGGACTTGGCGTGAGATGTGATGCCACGGGGCCGTGACGCGCTGCTGTCGCGCAGGGACTCGTGTTGGACACGATGCCATGGCCCTGTCACAGGTCGCTGTGCTTTCACAAAGCTCCTCTGTCCACAGCCACTGGGCCTAGAAGGCCCTAGAGGGGTTAGCGTGGGACCAACCCCACCCTGCACGTGCCCTGCCCCGCCTTGGCCGCGCCCGCTGCTCTCCCAGCGCACGGAGCCCCGCCCCCGGAGCCCGGGAGCACCAGCTCAACGCTCCGCCAGGGGGGGCGTGAACCTTCCCGCGTCCCGTAGCCGGGTGAAGACCGCAGTCCGCTCCGGCCGGCCTCGCTGATTGGCTCCGGAGCTGCCCGGCGCAGGCGCACTGGAGCCAGTCGCCGGGAGGAGGTCGGCGGCGCTTTCGTTCTTAAAGTGCGAGCGGAAGGGGCTGGCGGCGGCTGCAAAATGGTGAGTGGAGCCGCCGGAGGGAGCGGTGCCCGCCCGGCCCTGGGAGCTGCCCGCGGCGGGAGGGGCTGCCGGGCAGGGCAGGGGCTGGGGCTGGCCATCCCCCGGCCCGGGGGTGGATGAGGGAGGCCTGGCCGCTCGCAGCTGCCCTGGCTTGGGCACCCTTCGTCCCCCCGCGCCATCCCCTTCCGTGGCAGCCCCAGCGGGCGAGCCCGAGGGGGTTGGCTGGGGCGCCTGTCGGAGGCAGGGGCCAAGCGGCCACCCCCAGGGCCCGTCCTGTGCGGGGCTGCGAACCCGCGTGTGACTCAGGGCGACACCCGCATCCTGCGGCTGGGGGTGTAAAAACCGGGCAGCAGAAGCCCGTGAATCCCAGCGCTGGTTGAACCCGGGACACGATGGACGGAGCTCTTAGCCCTGCCTGTAGCTGTTTCCATGGCTTCACAGCGGCACGGCAGACCGGGGAGGCTTGGCACTGATGTGTGTGTGTGTGTGTGTGGGTGCTGGAAGAGTTGTGTGTATTTGTGCTGCCGTGCGGGTCTGTGTGTGCTCGGGGCTATTCTGGGTGCTGGTTGTGTTCTGTTGTGTGGCTGGCTGTGGTGCTTCATGATGATCTGCACAGGTGATGAGTCAAGGGGGTGCTCTGCCCTTAGGGGCTAGGTGTGTTTGGGGCTCTGTGTGTCCTAGTTGTGTTGACGTGTGTCTGGATGGGGGGGGAGTTGAAAATTCATGTTCGTGCGCACAGGTGGCGAGTGCTGCAGTGAGGGGCTAGGTGTATTTAGCGTTATTGTGTGGGTTGTGTTGGTGCTGAGAGAGTTGTGTGGGTGGTGAATGAGACGTGTGTGTTTGGAGTCATTGTGTGTGTGCTAGTCTTTGAAGAACTGTGGCAGCTGGGCCAAGTAAGCCACCATCTGTGCAGTCTCCCTCATAGAATCAATGAAATTGTTTTATGCAAATGAGCCGTAGAGTCAGGGTGGTGGTTGGCTGAATTGTCTGATATCACAGTGGTCTAGGAGTCTTGGTAGGTAGTAGATAAATAAATGACTTGCAGTGGGTGTAATTTATAAAGTCGAAATGGCAGAGAGTTTATAATTTACTGCAGATCCCACTAATGATATTTGGAACAAAAAGCTCTCAGCCATGCTTGTAGCGGTTTCCATTGCTTCATGCTGACTCAACAGACATTCTAGGCTTCAGAGTGACAATCTTGGAATCTTATTGTATAGATGGAGCAAAAATTATACCTGAAACCAAATGGGCAGGGTCTGAAGGGGACAGGAAAAGTGGAATCCTGCAGGTGTAGTCTCTAGAGTCACTGCTAGTGTTTCACTGTTTTTCCACATGCTTCCCTTTGAGTTTGCTACTTTGTAATAACTTTTGTTAGGTGGAGGTGTGACAGGGGAGAAACAGTTCTAAAATGTTACTGTGTATGGAAACAAGATTGTAAACTGAGGGCTTGTCTACACTGGCAATTAACAGTGCTGCAACTTATTTGCTCAGGGGTTTGAAAAAACATCCCCCTGGGCACTGCAAGCTGCAGCGCAGTAAAGCACCAGTGTAAAC
>NW_020689113.1:0-4081 GCF_002925995.2 Terrapene triunguis | reverse complement strand
CTATTCTTACTACTGGTCCAGTCCATCTGCCCAAGTACTAATGCATTAGCTGGCCTAGCAATTATAGTAACAGCTAGGGGCTACCACTAATCTTTAGGATCAGTGCAATGTTTAAAGCTGGACATTGAAACCTAACAGTATTTTGGTCACCACTACTGAACCAATGCAGCCTGTTGTCAAAATGTGTGTGTGTCTGTCTGTGTCCCTATCTCCCCGAATCATATGAACATTCATGAAAACTGACCCAATGGATATATGTGACAACGCCTAGAAAACCATTTGACTTGGTTTGATCTGTAGACTTAATCTAAGTCATGAAAAATAAAATGGATTGTAATTTAAAGGGGGACGGGGCGGGCCCTTGAGATTTGGGCTAAATATGCCAAAAATTTCAAACCTGTCAGACTCAAAATAAGCACCTAAATCTATATTGAATAAGTATCTTGGTTTTTCGGAGGTGCTGACTGCCTGAAGTTTTCACTCAGTTTCTTTAAAAAGCAGGCCACTTATGTTGTTGCATAAAGACAGATCGAAGTTATGACCACAAATAAGGAAATGTGTCCTCTCTTACTTATGATTGAGTGTAATTGTGTGCATTTAAATAACCTTCCCCCCTCCCCCAAATGTTTACACTTGAATGCCCAGAATAAACAGATTAAAGGCAAATAAAACACTATGTGCCAAATCCTGTCTTCTGATTCACATGCAAGCCTTCTTTTGGCTTCAAGGGTAGCATTTGGCCCTATGAATTCTCAGCAGAAGTAGTGCACTCTGGAATACTGGTGCTGATTAAAATAGAATCATTTTTTACTCATTGCTAAAAGTCTGTTAATAGTAGCACAAGACATTACACAATCCTAAAAAAAGTGACATGACATAATTCTTAAAATATGTTAAGCTTCTGAGATTAACACTGTAGTGAAGTTTGTTTATTATAGCAACTTATTTGTCATTTATCTCCTGGGCAGAAAATCAACCTAGATAAAAAGAACTGTAGAATTTCTACTTAATTACTTTCTAGCTAATTACTTTCTGCATTATAGAAAAGAAATAGCTGGGCTCTTATATAATTGTGGAACCACTGAAAAAAAAATGCATAGTAAAATAAAAGGAACTAATAAAATAGGTCTAGAGGTGAATGCTAATATGGAAACCAAAATTTTAGGCGGGAAAAGGTTGCCTCTATCGCCTAGATGCATGCCACTTTGCTTTGAGGCAAACGGACTTCACAAGCTAAGCAGCTGGGTTTGGTCAGTATTTGCATGGGAGACAGCGGAAGAGAGATAGTTCTGATGATATAGTAGGTCGTGATCTACTGTACCTTCTCTGTCAGTAGAATATTCATGGTGCTAAAAGGCAAGGTCTTGTTGGAGGTTGTTCCTTGTACATGAAATATAAACCCGAGGTCTCACTCACTTGATAGTCTCTTAAGAAACCACAGGAAAAACTGAGCTTGAGTCTTAGTGCTCTAGCCAAATTCCAATTCTGGTCATTTCATTCTGCCTACCTCAGTTCCCCCTATAGTGTCAACTGGAAATCATAGTCTTCCCCTTCTGTCCTAAACTGCTGTGTACTGTTGCTGTTAATCAGCTGCTGCCTTTCATTTAAGTGGCTGGTGAAGAAATCCTTACACATAGTGGGCCAAACTCATCCCTAATTTAATTCCATTGACTTCAATGGAGTCATACCGGGGTGAATTAGGCTGAGTTTATATATCAGCTTAAATTTGTAAAGCATTGTGGAATCCTTCAAGATGAAAGCTGCTTTATGGAGGTTATTTATCTTTATTGTGTGGGAGGATACATTTTAGTACAATATCTTGAGGTCACTTCTAGTATGCGTTTGTGCTGTCTGAAGAGGAACTTATAAAGATAATGTGTCAGTAACTGGAAATGTAAGCTTCCCTCGCATGAACTCTACAACTCTTGCTGTGACCCCAGGATTACATCTTGCCATGATCTCTGGATTTGATTTTACTTCTCAAGAGAATCTAAAGGCAAATATCAAGAAAAGCTTTGTTTCTCAAGACTTTTCAATCCGATTCTGCTGTTGCCTCTGAAGGTTTCTTTAATAGGTACAAGGTGTTATGCTGCTGCAAACATACTAATAACATTATAAATTCCCCATCTGTCAGAAGTCACATAGCTTGGACTACAGACTGTCACGTGTTCTTCTGAGGTTTGATCGTGGTGGCTAATTAGTTATTGCATAAGCAACTTCAACAACCTACTGTATATTTTGTCACATACAAAGTGATCAAATATGATATTAAGAGTTCTCATGATGAAAGCTAGAAAAAGGAGCACTCAGTAACTAAGGCCTTATAAATGGATTGGAACAGAAAAGGTGAATGTTATTCTCTAGGTGGCTAAAACAATTGCAAAATTACATTAACAAGAAGGTGCCTGCCTCAAAGATACTATAAATAAATGAGACAACACACCAGACTAATTTTATAGTCTGACCAAGATATATTAGGAGCGGCAATCAGGGGATCTTTACAGTTTTGCAATTTGGACTTTGTTAGAGATATGCAGGGGGAAAAAATCAAAATGGGCAGAATGACATTTTCCTGAAAAATGTGTCTTGAAGATCAAGCCCTCCCCATTACTGTCCATTATTATTATTTAACATTGGCACTACAGAAGTGCCAATAGACCCCAATCAGGATTGAGGGCCCACTGTGCTAAGCATATAGTAAGAGACAGTCCCTGCCCTCAAGGAGCTTACAGTCTAAGAGCATAAGTGACACACCAAGGGTGTTGGTGGATGAACAGTAAAATACATCATATACCTTCCATTAAAGATATATGAAGTGTCTTGCTCATGCTTTGTACCACTGAATTACCAGACAGTACATAAAGTTTAAGAGCCATATTGTGCTGTCTTGGGGTAAAAGAAAAGGTGACAAAGGACCCAGAAAACTCCACTTATACATTACAAAAAAAACAAAAACAAAGGGAGGATTTAGAGGACCGCACATTAGACAGGGTGCACAGCCTCTAAATCTCATGCATCCCAGGAGTTTGTAGGGAAAGGAAACTCCAATCTTGCAGAATGCCAATGCTTGTGGCCTGGTCTACACTAGGCTTTTATGTCGACTTTAGCGCTGTTATATCGAATTAACCCTGCACCCGTCCACACCAGGAAGCCATTAGTTCGACATAAAGCTCTCTTTAAATCGATTTCTGTAATCCTCCCCAACGAGAGGAGTAGCGCTAAATTCGACATGGCCATATCGAATTAGGCTAGGTGTGGATGGAAATCGACGGTAATAGCTCCGGGAGTTATCCCACAGTGCACCACTCTGTTGACGCTCTGGACAGCAGTCCGAGCTCGGATGCTCTGACCAGCCACACCCCCGGGAAAATTTGAATTCATTTTCATTTTCCTGTCTGGGCAGTTTGAATCTCAGTTCCTCTTTGGACATCGAGGTGAGCTCAGCAGCAGTGGCAACGATGCAGAGCTCTCCAGCAGAGATGGCCGTGCAATCTAATAGAAAGAGGGCCCCAGCATGGACTGATCGGGAAGTCTTGGATCTCATCGCAGTGTGGGGCGATGAGTCCGTGCTTTCAGAGCTGCGCTCCAAAAGAAGGAATGCTAAGATCTACGAGAAGATCTCCAAAGCCATGGCAGAGAGAGGCTACAGCCGGGATGCAACGCAGTGCCGCGTGAAAATCAAGGAGCTGAGACAAGGCTACCAGAAGACCAAAGAGGCAAACGGACACTCCGGATCCCAGCCCCACAGATCCCGTTTCTACGAGGCACTGCATTCCATCCTTGCTGCGGCCGCCACCACTACCCCACCACTGACCGTGGACTCTGAGGATGGGATATTGTCCACGGCCGGTTCCTCAGCGGACGGGGAAGAGGAGGAAGGAGATGAGGAGGACGAGGCAGTCGACAGCGCTTACCAAGCTGATTTTCCCGACAGCCAGGAGCTCTTCATCACCGTTACAGAGATCCCCTACCAACCCTCCCCAGCATGTAACCTGGACACAGATTCAGGCGAAGGATCAAGCGGTAAGTGCTTTAAACATATTAACCTTTATTTTTTACAAAACTTGAATATTAATACTAA
>NW_020689112.1:0-2418 GCF_002925995.2 Terrapene triunguis | reverse complement strand
GTCTGCCCTGCTCTCCATTAAGGAAGGAGTCACTGTGTGCGCACAGCCCTTGTGTCTCTCCCTGCACACCCCTCGCTCTATTTTAGCCAAACTGTGTCCTGGGGATCCACTCCAGCTGGGATTCCCAAAGGAGCCGAGGCAAATTGGTGCCCAAATCCCATACGATTTCAATAGGCGCTGGCTGGGTGCCTGCCTCCCTTGGGAAATCCCGGCCTTAAGCAAATTGTTTGAATTTGGGAGCCTCAAGCCCAGCGCCTAGATGTCAGTGGCCTGGTTTGTCCAGGTGCTGAGCAACCAGTAGACTCAGGTCGCTGCATCCTGTCAGGACCTCAGGCTGCGTTTATACAGGTGCTAGAGTTTAGGTCCTGAGCCCTGGACACTTTGGCCTTGGCTCTTCCCCTCTCTCTTTGTGGGCACCCTCTGTCCCTGAACCGTTATTGTTCTGCTCTGAATCTCCTCGGTTGGTCACTCTCTGGTTCTGGGTGCTCTGCAGTATGGAGGTTCGGGCACAGAGTGGCGATCCCTGCTCCATAATGTACCAGCCCCAGCTCGCCCAGGCTTCAGGCTTTTCTATTGCATTGCAAGCACATGCCCATTTGGGCCCCTTTGGCCCCTCCCAGCACCCAGGCTGTGTCCAGTTGTGGCAGTTGATCTTCTGCCAACTCCTAAGAGAAGATGAGGGCTCGTGTCCCCATTTCCATGGGGCAGGTGTAGACTGGTTTCTAGACTGATGCCATTTCTACTTTGCTGGGGGAGGGGGAAGGAAAAGCAAAGGATCTAAAACAAAGCAGCTGCTCCTGCTGGAGCGGGATTCACAGTAGCGGGACCCAGAACTGGGTGTTGCTGCTGCATAGAGCAGGGGAGAGGGATTAATTGGAAAAAATATTAATAATAGAGCCAAGTGTTGTTGATGAAGGTCGATTTGATTCAGCTGCACACACGGTGCAGGTACTCACACTCCTGTTACAGAGGGATTTCTGCAAATAAATGTGTGTACAGTTTGCATTGGATCATAATCTCCCTATCTGTTTATTACCTTCCATCACCCATCCCACCCCTCTTCCCTGCACGGATTTCAAAAGGGCTAATTTACGAGACATTTCTCTTACCAGCAGCTGACCGAAATTAAAATAAAAATTAAACAGGGTCCCATCCTGTCTTCATGAGGGGAGAGGTTGACAGGAGGTTTGCAAACTAGGGCTTATCAAAAGCTCCTTCTCAAATTCATTTCAATATCTGAGCCTCTGGTTTCCAGGGCAACACAATCTTTTCATCTAAGCAACTGGTAAAACCGCTGGCATCCGATATTGTTTTCTTGGCATAATGTTAAAACTGTCATTTGGTTAAAAAATTATACATATATAAATATTACATTTTATACATATATTGTGATACAGCATGGCCAGAGGACAGCAGGAGAGGGTTAGAAGGGAGCCTTATTCCCTGTAGAGGGAAGAAAGTTTGCTATAGATTAATTAGAGCACCTGAAGCCAATTAGAGCACCTGAAGTCAGTCACCTGACAACACCAATCAGACAGGGGAAGGAGTTAGAGCAGAGTGGATTGATGTTGGAGCAGAGAACAGTTCGAAGGAGTAGAAACAGAGTGGATTGGTGTTTGAGCAGAGAGCGGTTCGGAGGGAAGCAGAGGAAAGGTTGGAGAAGTGCGGCGGTGGGCTAAGAAGACCAAGACCCTAGGTAAAAGGACACCTGGCTTGTGCAGAGGGAGGGCAGGAAGCCCCCACAAGCTGAAGGGCAGGAGAGGGAAGTAGCCCAGGGGAAGGAACCACTAGTTCAAGTGGTTTACCACTATCCCTAGGGCCCCTGGGCTGGGACCCAGAGTAGAGGGCGGGCCCGGATCCCTCCCTCTTCACTCCCCTCCTGTAGGACGCTAGTGGGGCAGTTAATATCCTGGTTCAGGGGCAAGAAACGGTGCCCTGAAACCCCCCCACACACACACAAGAAGAGAGAGCGCGAGACCCATCATAGTAGTGCCGGCAATTTGCCACAATATACACTATATATTATGTGTGTGTGTGTGTATGTTACAATATATGTAAATATATCTAATATGTAGATATGTGTATACACACACAAACGTATGAATAGTGTGTGTCTGTGTGTGTATACACATGCACACGTAAGTGTTTTTACATATATGGGTCTGTATGTGTGTGTATATATATATATTTAAACAAAATATCCATCCCATAGACTAGAAAATTAATGGTTGAATTCCCTCTCCCTCAGGGCCCATCCCTTCCCCTGTGAGTAGCATACCAGACAAACGACATGTTGTTGATGGGCTAGGTGGATGACTCCGGGTTGTTTCACAGTTGGTAGAGCAGCGTTTTCATGCCCTTATGGTGGTGTGATAATGAGGAGCAATGGCCCTGGAAGGTGCCTTATATCCCAGCTTG
>NW_020689111.1:0-2693 GCF_002925995.2 Terrapene triunguis | reverse complement strand
CCCACCCGGAGAGGGAACAAGTATATCTTGGTGGTAGTAGACTTCGCCACTCGGTACCCTGAGGCAATTGCACTGTCTAACATAGAAGCCGAGACAGTGGCAAGAGCTCTGCTCACCATATTCAGCAGAGTGGGCTTCCCTAAGGAAATTTTGTCAGATCGGGGGGCAAACTTTATGTCGCAGTTGTTCAATGAGCTATGGAAGGTGTGTGGAGTGAAACAGCTTAAGACGGCCCCCTACCACCCCCAGGCCAATGGGCTGGTGGAAAGATTCAATGGGACCCTAAAATCCATGCTGGGGATGTATGCCAAAAAAAGGGGCCAAAGTTGGGATGAACTATTACCGTTCCTGCTGTATGCCTACAGGGAGGTACCCCAAGAGTCCACAGGCTTTTCTCCATTTGACCTTCTGTATGGGAGGAAAGTGAGGGGACCCCTCGATCTCATCAGGGATACCTGGGAAGGATGCAACACGGTAAGGGAGGAACCTGTGACTGAGTATGTCCAGAGGTTCAGGAGGGAGTTGAAAGACATGATGGAGATTGTACAAAACAACCTCCAGAGCAGTCAGGCCAAGCAAAAGGCGTGGTATGATAAAAATACTTGTAAACGCACTTTTGATGTAGGAGATTTGGTCATGGTACTCGGCCCTGCCAAAAAGTTCAAGATGCAAAACTCCTGGGAGGGGCCCTTTGAAGTGGTGGAAGTGGCAAATGAGGACACTTATAAAGTTAAAAAGCCCCTGGATGGTGCGGTACCCCAATTGGTACATGTAAACAGACTCAAGGCCTATCACAGCAGAGTGGTCGAGGTAAACATGATCTGTTGCGTCGAAGGGGAAACTGAGGCACACCCACTCACTGATCTGATGGCTGAATGCCAAGACGGGTCGTCCCTTGAAAGTATAGAAATCTGTAGTGAGCTGACACCACTCGAAAGGAGGGAAGCATTGTCAACACTGCAGAAGTACAGTGAGGTATTTTCCAACAAACCAGGGAGGACGCACTTGCTGTCCCATAGGATCCTCACGAAAGGGGCTCAACCTCCTCCTTCCAGGCCTTATAGGGCCACCGGCAAGGTGAAGGAGCAAATTCAGGCTGAGATACAAAGCATGTTGGACTTGGGGGTGATTAAGGATTCCGACAGTGCATGGGCTTCCCCTGTGGTCTTGGTCCCCAAAAGAGATGGCACCGTTAGATTTTGTGTAGACTATAGAAAACTCAATGCTGTCACTGTAACAGATGCATACCCCATGCCAAGAATTGATGACATGCTGGATGTGCTGAGCCAAGCCAAGAACCTTAGTACCTTTGATCTGACCAAAGGTTACTGGCAGATCCCTCTGGAGGGAGAGGCGCAACAAAAATCAGCTTTTATCACGGACATAGGGCTCTATGAATTCACAGTGTTACCTTTTGGTCTGGTAAATGCGGGTGCCACCTTCCAGAGACTGGTCAACAGAGTGTTAAATGGCTTGCAGCATTATGCTAGGGCATATATAGATGACATTGCTGTATTCAGCAACACTTGGGGTGACCACAGAGAGCACCTGGAAGTCGTGCTATCAAAGCTCAAAGAGGCTGGGCTAACTGTGAAGCCCTCCAAGTGCAAGATAGGGGCAGCCAAAGTCCCTTATCTGGGGCACTGGGGAGGGGGGGGTAAAATATCCCCCGACCCTCTTAAGGTGGAAGCCATCGTGAAATGGCCTGTACCCCAGACTAAAAGGCAAGTCCAATCCTTCATAGGCTTGGCAAACTATTACAGGAGGTTTGTGGTGGGGTTCAGTGACGTTGTGTCCCCAATCACGGACTTATGTAAAAAGCATCAACCTAATAAGGTCATTTGGTCAGAGGCATGCCAAAAAGGCTTCAACAAGGTAAAAGCACTCCTGTCCGCGAAGCCTGTGCTGGCCAGCCCTGACTTCGAAAAGCCTTTTGAGTTGTGCACTGACGCGTCAGACACAGGGTTGGGTGCTGTGCTGATGCAGACAGGGGAAGACAGTAAGAAGCATCCCATTGCCTTCCTGAGCAAAAAACTGTCCCCGGCCGAACAGAATTACTCTGTCATAGAGAAGGAATGCTATGCCATTGTGTGGGCCGTCAAACAATTAAGACCTTACCTTTTTAATAGGAGGTTCAGAATTCTAACTGACCATTCACCTTTAGTATGGCTTCACCGAACTAAGGGCACCAACTCCAAACTGCTACGCTGGAGCCTGGTCCTACAGGAGTTTGACATGGAGATTACTCATATTAAAGGGAAGGAGAACTGGGTAGCAGATGCCCTGTCCAGAAAAGAGGAACTTTAGGTATACTGCCTCCGCCATGGACAGTGTCCAAGGCTCTGGCAGTAAGTTCAGGGGGAGGGTGTGACAGCGTACCCCATAAGGCTTTATGGGTGGGTGTTTATAAATGTATGTATGATATAACTGAAATATGTTTTGTGCTGCCTGTGCCATGTAACATATCTCCGTAAAGGTTATGGTCTACTATATCTATTCATCCTTTGTACATATATACCATTTTCTACTTGAGGTTAAGAATATGGGCTGTATGCTTGCTTGATTTCTAAGTAAGCTTGGTGAGGCATTTGGTCAGCTTCTTTAGGAAGGAATTTGCCAGGTTAAGTACCTGATCAGGAAACACTTGGAACAATGCATCTTGGAATGCTCCAATCCACATAAGAAGTCTTCCT
>NW_020689110.1:465-3182 GCF_002925995.2 Terrapene triunguis | reverse complement strand
TTAAATCGGGAGACACTCTCACCTGTTTGGAAGGCTTGTTTTCCTGGGTTAGGTCTTTTTGGACCGTTGTGCATGCCTCTTGTGCATGCCAGGGTTTCAGAAGGTTAACGTGATAAATCTGTTCTTGTTTTCTGCATCCTGGCTGCCGCACCTTGTAGGTTACTTCCCCCATGGGTTCAACCACCTCATAGGGCCCCTGCCATTGGGCCAGAAGCTTGCTTTCTGCCATGGGTACCAACACCATAACCCGATCCCCTGGTTGGAACTGTCGCACTTTTGCCTGGTGATTGTAATGGGTTCGCTGGGCCTCCTATGCCTTCTCCAAATGTTCCCGTACAATAGGGGTAACCCAGACTATCCGGTCTCGCATCTGCATTACATGCTGTATTATATTTCTCCCCTCATTGGGTTCCTCTTCCCAGATCTCTTTGGCGATATCTAGTATGCCACGGGGGTGACGCCCGTATAATAACTCGAAGGGGGAAAACTCAGTTGAGGCCTGAGGTACCTCCCGCATAGCGAATATAAGGTAGGGTAGTAGGGTGTCCCAATCCTTCCCGTCCCGACTTACCACCTTCCTTATCATAGCCTTTAGGGTTCGGTTAAACCTTTCTACCAACCCATCAGCCTGCGGATGGTAGACCGAAGTTCTCAGGGTATGTATATGGAGCAGCGTACAGAGGTCCTTCATTAGCTTCGACATAAATGGGGTTCCTTGGTCGGTTAATATTTCCTTCGGTAGCCCCATTCGGGCAAAGATCCCCACCAGCTCTTTGGCTATAGTTTTAGAGGCCGTGTTCCACAGGGGGACGGCTTCTGGGTAGCGAGTAGCATAATCCAAAACAACAAGTATATATTGGTGGCCCCGAGCTGTCTTCTCCAGGGGTCCCACTAGGTCCATGGCTATTTGCTCGAAGGGGACCTCTATGATGGGAAGGGGTACTAAAGGTGCCCTCAAGTGGGACAGAGACTGTGCAGCTGACACTCCGGGCAAGAGGCACAGTACCTCCGCACTTCTTCATGTATTCCGGGCCAGAAGAACCGTCGTAGGACTCGTGCCAGGGTCTTCTCTACCCCCAAATGCCCCCCAAAAAGATGACTATGAGCAAGACTTAATACAGCGTTCTGGTGTTTTTGAGGTACTAGGATCTGCTGTACCTTCTGCCCCTGTACTGGCGCAACCCGGTATAAGAGATCCTTCTTCATTATGAAATAGGGTCCTGGTCCCTGGGTTTTCCCTTCCACGGGGACCCCATCTATTTCAGTCACCTCCTTCCTAATGTTGTCATACCTTGGGTCTTCTGCCTGGTTCCATCCAAAATTTCCTCTCCCAGGGCTAATCTGCCCAAGATCTAGGGGCCCAGTCTCTGTTGCCTCTACTGGTTCAGAAGCATTAGGGTGGGGGTCAGACTCAGGTGCTTCTCCCTCCTGCGTGGCCTCCTTTTCAGCTGCGTGGGTCCGCCTACCTACAAGAGCGACCCTCTGGCTTTGGGTCAGTATTCGGGTTCCCAAGGCCTTAGCTGCCCTTCTTTCCCTTTTTGTCTTTCTACCCTGTCTGGGAGTGGAGAACAAATCTGGGGATATTTCAGAGAAGATTGGGGGTTGACAGTCTGCTGTGGATGCCTCACCAATTTTAGGCTCCCCATCTTTCTCCAATCCCCCTACTGGGAGTAAGTTTCCAAACCCTGGGAAATCCCTCCCTATGAGCACCGGGTATGGGAGTTTAGGGACTACACCTGCTGCTACCTCAGTAGTGTTCCCTTGGATCTCGATTTTTACTGGGATGGTGGGGTAGTAACTAACTGTCCCATGGACACATGTTATCCCCGTATGTTTAGCCTGCAGCAGCTGACTACGCTTCACGAGCTTCCCTGAGATAAGCGTGATAGCACTCCTCAAATCAACCAGTGCCGTGGTCCCTACCCCATTTAGTTTCACTGGTCTGGTATACATATATGGGGTTAGTGAGACCCCCACAAGGTGGATTAGGGAGCATGGATCTGCCCAGTTCCCCAGGTTACACTGCATAGGCTCCTCAGCATTGGGACACTGTGCAGCTATGTGTCCCCACTCCCCGCAGGCATAATGTCTGTATGGAGCCCTAGGCGTTCCCCGGTCTCTTGGTTTGGGCAGTCTAACATCACGATCCTCTTCTCCCTCAGTGCTCTGACTCTTTGTGGCCTCTGATGGGCCTTCAGCCACTCTCTTTTTCCACCTGGGCCCTCCTGGTGGCCCAGTCACCCAAACTTTAGGGCTTGGTGCTGCTAGTTTAACCCGGGGTGCCTCTTCCTTAACTGGTCGGGTCAGCTCCCTCGCTGTCCTTCTCCTCTCTACCAGGGCGACAACCTCGTCATAGGTGGAGGGTTTGTTCTGGCTTACCCAGGCACGAAGGTCTGGTGGTAGTCCCCTCATATATCGGTCGATGACCAGAACCGCTAGTATCTCTTCCGGACTCCGGGACTCTGTTTGCAACCACTTTCGTGCGAGATGGATGAGGTCATACAATTGGGACCGCGGGGTTTTGTCTTCCTGGTACCTCCAACCGTGATACTGCTGGCCCCGCACTGCTGTCGTTACCCCAGATCTGGCCAGGATCTCTGCTTTCAGCTGGGGGTAGTCTGCCGCAGCCTCGTCAGGCAGATCATGGTAGGCCTTCTGGGCCTCCCCACACAGGAATGGGGCAAGGATGCCAGACCACTGATCTCGAGGCCAGGCCT
>NW_020689110.1:0-365 GCF_002925995.2 Terrapene triunguis | reverse complement strand
TGTTTTGTTTTTTAAATCACCCTCCTTCTTCCGCCGTGCTGTGCGCCCCAAAATCCCACCCCTGACACCAGTGTGACAAAGTTCCTCCTCTATCTTGGTGGGTCCTGCACTTATTGGCGGATTTTCTTGCCTCAGAGATTCACCATGTGGGTTGGGGAACAGCCCAGAGACCTTCCCCTCTGGAAGAACCCACAGTCCAGGTCAATTGGGAGGTTTGGGGGGAACCCGGGCCCGCCCTCTACTCCGGGTTCCAGCCCTGTGGACTGCAGCTGTCTATAGTGCCTCCTGTAACAGCTGCATGACAGCTACAACTCCCTGGGCTACTTCCTCATGGCCTCCTCCAAACACCTTCCTTATTCTCACCA
>NW_020689109.1:0-5062 GCF_002925995.2 Terrapene triunguis | reverse complement strand
AGAAAAAGAGATGGAACTGGAAGCAGCAAGGACTAGGCAGGATGCATCAGGCCATCCTAACAACTCCTCTCCAGGTACCACTTCCCATCCCAGGAAATTCCCCACCTACAAGGCAGGCGATGATACTGAGGCCTTCTTAGAAAATTTTGAAAGGGCCTGCCTTGGATACAGCATCCCTCCACCCCAGTACATGGTAGAGCTGAGACCGCAGCTCAGTGGACCCTTAGCAGAGGTGGCGGCTGAAATGCCTAAGGAACACATGAACAGTTATGAACTTTTTAAAAACAAGGCCAGACTCAGAATGGGGCTAACACCCGAGCATGCCTGTCAGTGGTTCAGAGCCCTAAGGTGGAAACCAGATGTGTCATTTACCCGGCATGCCTACCACATTGACAAAAATTGTGATGCCTGGGTATCAGGAGCAAATGTTAAATCTCTGGAAGATCTGCTTTCCCTAGTAAAATTGGAGCAGTTTTTAGAGGGTGTTCCTGAGGAAATAGAAAGGTACATCCTAGATAGGAAGCCCAAAACTGTAACCGAGGCGGGGGAGATTGGAGCCAAATGGGTGGAGGTGACAGAAAAGAAAAAAGCTAGTAGCAGTTGGAGCGAATATCAGAAGGGGCAAGCCGAAACAAAACCTTATCACCGGGGACAACCCAAGGCCCCACCCACCTCCCAAGGGAAACCCCAGACGCCTTCTCACCCCACCCCACCAGTCTCCACCAACCAACATCGCCCCGGTGATACCTTAGCAGGGCGATGTTTTAAATGTAATGAACTGGGGCATATAAAGGCTCACTGCCCCAAGAACCCCAACCGATTACAGTTCATTACACCCCAGTCACACCAAAGATCCCCAGACCCAGATGCCTCTCTCATACCCTCTGAGCGAAGGGAAACCTTGAGAGTGGGCGGAAAGAAGGTTATCGCTTGGAGGGATACTGGGGCACAAGTGTCAACTATCCACCAATCCCTAGTGGACCCCAAACTCATCAACCCGGAGGCTACAGTGACAATTCAACCCTTCGTGTCACAGTCTGTAACCTTGCCTACAGCCCAGTTGCATGTCCAGTACAAGGGCTGGGCAGGAATGTGGACTTTTGCAGTCTATGACAATTATCCCATCCCCATGCTGCTGGGGGAAGACTTGGCCAACCATGTGAAGCTAGCCAAGAGGGTGGGAATAGTCACCCGCAGCCAGGCTAAGCAAGCTTTCACCCCCATCCCCGTTCCTGAGCCATCCACCAGGGCCCCGTCTGTGTTACCGGAGACCCAAACCCAGGTGGTGGAACCGGATCCCCTGCCAACGACTGCAACAGCCGTAGTGGATCCAATCCCAGAGACCCAGTCAAAGCCAGTCCCAGAACCGGAACTGGCAACACAACCAGCACCAGAACCATTGCCAGCACTGAGTCCAGCGCTTGCAAACCCGTCTACAACTCCAATGCCAGAGGGCACCAGCGAGCCTGAACTGGCGGAAGCAGCAGATAACCCTACCCAAGAGGCTCAGCCAGAGCCTGAAATACCACCTAGTGCACCAGCGGACAGCGGTTCACAGTCAATGGAAACAGCCCCAGCACCTGCATCGCTTCCAGAGGGACCAAGCCCCAGTCCACAGTCCAAGGAGGAACTGATGTCTCCAGCATCAAGGGAACAGTTCCAGGCTGAGCAGGAAGCAGATGACAGCCTTCAGAAAGCTTGGGCGGCGACGCGGAGCACCCCACCGCCTCTCAGCTCTTCTAACCGATCCCGGTTTGTTGTAGAAAAAGGACTTTTATACAAGGAGACTCTTTCTGGTGGGCACCAGGAAGATTGGCATCCTCAAAGACAGTTGGTAGTTCCCACTAAGTATCGGGTAAAGCTCTTGAGCTTAGCCCATGATCATCCCAGTGGCCATTCTGGGGTGAACAGAACCAAAGACCGGTTGGGGAAGTCCTTCCACTGGGAGGGAATGGGCAAGGACGTTGCTAATTATGTCCAGTCTTGTGAGGTGTGCCAACGAGTGGGAAAGCCCCAAGACCAGGTTAAAGCCCCTCTCCAGCCACTACCCATAATTGAGGTCCCATTTCAGCGAGTAGCTGTGGATATTCTGGGTCCTTTCCCAAAGAAGACACCCAGAGGAAAGCAGTACGTACTGACTTTCATGGATTTTGCTACCCGATGGCCGGAAGCTGTACCCTTAAGCAACACCAAGGCTAAAAGTGTGTGCCAGGCATTAGCAGACATTTTTGCCAGGGTAGGTTGGCCCTCCGACATCCTTACAGATTCGGGAACTAATTTCCTGGCAGGGAACATGAAAAACCTGTGGGAAGCTCATGGGGTGAATCACTTGGTTGCCACCCCTCATCACCATCAAACCAATGGTCTGGTGGAGAGGTTTAATGGAACTTTGGGGGCCATGATACGTAAATTCGTAAATGAACACTCCAATGATTGGGACCTAGTGTTGCAGCAGTTGCTTTTTGCCTACAGGGCTGTACCACATCCCAGTTTAGGGTTTTCACCATTTGAACTTGTGTATGGCCGCGAGGTTAAGGGGCCATTACAGTTGGTGAAGCAGCAATGGGAGGGGTTTACGCCTTCTCCAGGAACTAACATTCTAGACTTTGTAAGCAACCTACAAAACACCCTCCGACACTCTTTAGCCCTTGCTAAAGAAAACCTAAAGGATGCTCAGGAAGAGCAAAAGGCCTGGTATGATAAACATTCCAGAGAACAGTCCTTCAAAGTAGGAGACCAAGTCATGGTCTTAAAGGCGCTCCAGGCCCATAAAATGGAAGCGTCGTGGGAAGGACCATTCACGGTCCAGGAGCGCCTAGGAGCTGTTAACTATCTCATAGCCTCCCCCACCTCCAACATAAAGCCTAAGGTATACCATGTTAATTCTCTTAAGCCCTTTTATTCCAGAGAATTAAACGTTTGCCAGTTTACAGCCCAGGAAACAGATGACGCGGAGTGGCCTGCAGGTGTCTACTACAAAGGAAAAAGGAATGGTGGCGTGGAAGAGGTGAACCTCTCCATGACCCTGGGACGTCTGCAGCGACAGCAGATCAAGGAGCTGTGCACAAGCTTTGCACCGATATTCTCAGCCACTCCAGGACGGACCGAACGGGCATACCACTCCATTGACACAGGTAATGCTCACCCAATTAGAACCCCACCCTACCGGGAGTCACCTCATGCCCAAACTGCTATACAAAGGGAGATCCAGGACATGCTACAGATGGGTATAATCCGCCCCTCTACCAGTGCATGGGCATCTCCAGTGGTTCTAGTTCCCAAACCAGATGGGGAAATACGCTTTTGCGTGGACTACCGTAAGCTAAATGCGGTAACTCGTCCTGACAACTATCCAATGCCACGCACAGATGAGCTATTGGAGAAATTGGGACATGCCCAATTCATCTCTACTTTAGACTTAACCAAGGGGTACTGGCAAGTACCACTAGATGAACCCGCTAAGGAAAGGTCCGCCTTCGTCACCCAGGCAGGGGTGTATGAATTCAATGTACTCCCTTTCGGGTTGCGAAATGCACCCGCCACCTTCCAAAGACTTGTAGATGGTCTCTTAGCGGGATTGGGAGAATCTGCAGTTGCCTACCTCGATGATGTGGCCATTTTTTCTGATTCATGGACAGAACACCTGGAGCACCTGAAAAAAGTCTTCGAGCGCATCCAACAGGCAGGACTAACTGTTAAGGCTGAAAAGTGTCAAATAGGCCAAAACAGAGTGACGTACCTGGGGCACCAGGTGGGTCAAGGAACTATAAATCCCCTACAGGCCAAAGTGGATGCTATCCAAAAGTGGCCGGTTCCAAAGTCCAAGAAACAGGTCCAATCCTTCTTAGGCTTGGCCGGATATTATAGGCGATTTGTACCACACTACAGCCAAATCGCCGCCCCGCTGACAGACCTAACCAGAAAGAAACAGCCAAATGCAGTTCAGTGGACTGATAAGTGTCAAAAGGCCTTTAACCAGCTTAAGGCAACACTCATGTCTGACCCTGTGCTAAGGGCCCCAGACTTTGACAAACCGTTCCTAGTAACCACAGATGCGTCCGAGCGAGGCGTGGGAGCAGTTTTAATGCAGGAAGGACCGGATCAAGAATTCCATCCTGTCGTATTTCTCAGCAAGAAACTGTCTGAGAGGGAAAGCCACTGGTCAATCAGCGAAAAGGAATGCTACGCCATTGTGTACGCGCTGGAAAAGCTACGCCCATATGTTTGGGGACGGCGTTTCCAACTACAAACAGACCATGCTGCGCTACAGTGGCTTCATACCGCCAAGGGAAATAACAAAAAACTTCTTCGATGGAGTTTAGCTCTCCAAGATTTTGATTTTGAAATACAACACATTTCGGGAGCTTCTAACAAAGTGGCTGATGCACTCTCCCGGGAAAGTTTCCCAGAGTTAACTGGTTAACAATTGTTCTTGGAATGAAACATATTGTTAGTTTTTATATAATCAGTAGTATGTCTAAAGGTACATGTGTCTTATTAACTCTGTTTTCTCCTAGAACTCCAGGAAGAAATCACAGCCAGTGTGGAACCGAACGTCCAACACTATCTGTGATTTGGGGGGCGTGTCATAACTATAAAGGGAAGGGTAACAGCTCTCTGTGTACAGAGACTCCAAATCCTTTTACCTGTAAAGGGTTAAGAAGCTCGGGTAACCTGGCTGACACCTGACCCAAGGACCAATAAGGAGACAAGATACTTTCAAATCTTGGGGGGGGAAAGGCTTTTGTGTGTGCTCTTTGTTTTAACGGGTGGTTCGCTCTTGGGACTGAGAGGGACCAGACATCAATCCAGGTTCTCCCCATCTTTCTAAACAAGTCTCTCCTATTTCAAACTAGTAAGTAAAAAGACAGCAAGGCGTCTTAGATTTACTTTGTTTTCTCAACTTGTAAATGTACCTTTTTACCAGAGTGTGTATCTTTGTTTGCTGTACTTTGAACCTAAGACAGAGGGGGGTCCTCTGAGCTCTTTAAGTTTGATTACCCTGTAAAGTATTCTCCATACTGATTTTACAGAGATGATTTTTACCTTTTTCTTTAATTAA
>NW_020689108.1:0-1272 GCF_002925995.2 Terrapene triunguis | reverse complement strand
GGGAAGACCTCTTTGTGACAAGCTGAGCCCCAAAAGCATTGACAAAAAGTGGTGAGCCGGCCAGAGGGCCGAATTACCAGGCAGAGAGACTGCCGTGGTGCTGGAGTGACCATCGATGGAGGACCAGAGGGCACCTAACAATGAGTAGATTCATTGATTATTGGCATAGTCAGCACGATTGAATTCTCCCTGTTATCCGTGAGGGCTCATGGAAGTCTTGGTTACTGAAGGAAGGTCTGTCCCCAAAAGTGGGATTTCCCATTTGAGTTCCAGGGACTCGTTAAGCAGCCAAAGCAGGGCTCGGGGTTTTTCCAGCAGCTTCTAGAAACCCAACAGAAGCAGAAGGAAGTGCAGACAGTGCTACAGATGCAGCTGGTAATCTTGAGGGAGCAGCAGCAATACCTGTCAGAGATCCTGCAAAGGGAAATCAACCTGCTACGCCCATGGACAAAAAGAGCCGACTTGGAGAGCATGCCGGGGCTGTGCTGAAGGTTAGCCCAGGAGAGCAGGGCATGAGAAAGTGTACAAGCATAGCCTAATGCCAAGATGGGAACCAAAATTCTTTGGTTTTGGTGCAGAGAAGCAGGCCATATTGAAAGACCCGGACTGCATAGGAAATTGCTGAGTGGCAAACAAAGGGGCCAGGGCCCCAAGAAGGCAGAAAGAAAGGAGAAGGCGTCCTCTTGGGCAAACACACCTGAGGAAGGCTAGGTGGAGATGGCAGGGATGGCCGTGGACCTTGCAGACCCTCCTCCAACACCCCCGTCAGGTGCTGCAGGGAGGTGAAGGAGGAAATGGTTGGCACAGAGATGAATCAGGCACAAGAGTTGAGCAGTGGTGTATGCTCAGACCCTGATGGAAAAGGTTTTGGGGGATGCAGCAGCAGTAGAAAACAGGCTACAGAAGAAGCTAGTGGCTTCAGAACAAGGCTCTGCAAGCAGTTGTTAATGAGAATGAGTGGCTGCAGGAAGACAAGGATGACCTCTGAGTTCTGGTGAGTACGAGGCTGTACAAGTGCATAGCCGCTAACAGCGACGAGATGGTGAGGGATGAAGATTGGACAAGAGTAGAACTTGCCCCTGGGTTGGGCCAGATTTTAAGGAGGAGGGGGTATATAACATGGTGGCTTGACCTGTGGCTGCAAAGCCTGGAGCTAGTAGGCCAAATTGATGACCAAGTGAGCCCCACCTGAGAGGAAACAAGGGAAAACAGCAGCAAAAGTACAGACACAGACCTAGCTGTTCAGTATACAGCCTTGGGCCAAAACCTGGA
>NW_020689107.1:0-1745 GCF_002925995.2 Terrapene triunguis | reverse complement strand
GGGTCTCCGGGTGGCCATTGCATGGGAAAAGGCATGGGTGGGCACATCCATGGCTGTCCGTACTAAGGCTGTATATCTTGCCCATATTGGGCCCTTGATTTCATGGGTCCCAAAGGTGGTCTGTTTTTGATAGGTGAAGAGTGGTGCGAAGAGAAAGCAACCTCTTCCTGTTTATCATCCTCATTGCTAGAGAATGGTGGGGCGGTGGGTGAGGCTGATTGCTCCAGTGCTGTATGCTCTGGGGAGCCATCGGTGCTAAAGAGCAGCGAGAGTGGTACTGAGGATACCATGATGTCTTTCTGGTGTAGAAACTGGTGTGGTGCCATCGATTTTGTTACCAATGTTAGTAATTTAGATGGTGCCATGGACGTTGCCGATGGTTTGCGATCTGACTTGCTCGGTGCGGACGATGCTATCTTCGCCCTCTCTGTCGGTGCCAAGGAAGTTGTCGGCACTAGTGGTGGTGGCACAGCCATTGGTGAGGGTTTTGGCACTGTGTATTTCATCGGTGTTGTTCGTGCCGTAGAGGAGGAGGAAGGTTTAGATGTTTGCCTCGACTCCTTCTCTTTCCAATGGGGTCCCAGTGTGGATGGTGCCAGAGGTGCCTGGTGCCTCAAAGGTGCTTACCCGTGATGCGGTTGGCACTGAGGACAGCGACCTAGCAGGAGACCATTTTTTTTTAGTCTCTGCGGTGAGTTCATAGCTCTTTTCCTCGATCTTTTTGAGGAATAAGCCTTTTCCTTCACTGAGAGTGATGTACCTGGGAGTCTTTTGCCCTGGCTCAGAGGCCGGTCGGATGAGCTTCAGATGGAGGTCTCGATCCTGTCTAGCTCTGGCCTTCAAAGTACTGCATTGAGTGCACTTCTGGGAGATGTGCAACTCACCAAGGCAGTGGACACAGAGGGAATGACCGTCAGACAGGTATAGTGTCTCAGCAGGCGCCACATCTTTTAAAACCCGGAGAACCAGGCATTGTTGAGTGGGGTTGAATGTTTCCTGCTCTGAGGAAAGAAAAAGAAAAAATTTAAGTAACTAAGACTAATGAAGACTAACTAAACTACCACTAACTATACTATGAAACTTAAAACTATTTTGAACTACTTTTTCTAGGTTTGTCACAGATGTTGGGACACCGCTATGGAGCTCCATCTCAGGCTGGGGCCAGTAGAGAAGGAACTGAGGGTGTCGAGTCGCACATACAATAGATGAGGCGCCAATGGCGCTGCAAGACAACCACGGCGCATGCACAATCCAGATGGACACTGCTGCTGAAACTCTCCGATCAACGGCACAGGGGTGCACAGACACCTGAAGTGGAGCACCCACAGGGACATCATTCAAAGAAGAAGAATATCTTTCTACGTAAAAAACGTACTGTGAATAGTTTTCAAATTTAAATAGATTTCTCTCTTACCTGTAAATGGTATTTCTGTAATGGACAATGTTAGTCTCTAACCAGATGAAAGTTTTGCTTAAGTCACTCTTGAACAAGCAGAAATGACTAGTGAAAGAGCAGAAGTTCTGGCCACCAATGCAGGTGATCTAGCAGCCTCACCCATGAATGCTATTTAACTCACAATAAAGTATATTTATAAGTTGAGAGGGGAGAGGCACTTGGCTGGAGTGAGAAATGGTTAAAGAAGAGTCAGAAAATCACACCCAAATTTGTGAAGCACTTAACCAACGATAATACAACAGAGAAAAAACTTGAAGTTGAAACTACATATAAAGAAAAAGTGATTGGC
>NW_020689106.1:4945-5563 GCF_002925995.2 Terrapene triunguis | reverse complement strand
GCAGGGGACGAACCCGGCAGCCGCGCTTCTGACAGTCAGAGCGCGGCACGCGGGGCTGTGATGTCAGCCCCCCGGGCAGGGGGTGAACCCGGAAACCGCCCCCCACCGCGGGCTGTGAGGTTGGCCCCCCGCACACGCGTTGCCGTCTCCCGCGCCTCCTGCCTGGCGTCCAGCGTCACTTCCGGGGCTGCTGAGGCGGGAAGCGCTGGCTGGGCACGAGGCAGACCTGGTAAGTCCGAGCGAGGGGGGAGGCATCCGGCCTGGGCTCTAGCCGCAGCTCACGGGGGCTGGGGTCAGGGGGATGTCCAGCTCAGAGGGGCTGGGCTCTGAGCTGGGGGTCAGGGCTGCTGGGGGCTGGGGTCAGGGGGTGTCCAGCTCAGAGGGGCTAGCGGTCAGGGGGGTGTCCGGCTCAGAGGGGCTGGACTCGGAGCTGGGGGTCAGGGCTGCTGGGGGATGGGGTCGGGGGCTGCTCAGCTCACAGGGGCTGGGCTCAGAGCTAGGGGTCAGGGCTGCGGGGGGATGGGGTCGAGGAGGTGTCTGGCTCAGAGGGGCTGGCAGTCAGGGGGGTGTCCGGCTCAGAGGGGCTGGGCTCGGAGCTAGGGGTCAGGGCTGGGGGGG
>NW_020689106.1:0-4845 GCF_002925995.2 Terrapene triunguis | reverse complement strand
GGGCTGGGCTCAGAGCTAGGGGTCAGGGCTGCGGGGGGATGGGGTCGGGGGGGTGTCTGGCTCAGAGGGGCTGTGCTCGGAGCTGGGGGTCAGGGCTGGGGGGGGATGCCCAGCTCAGAGAGCCTTACCATGCTGCTAACCCCCGCCTCCCCGAGCATCAGTGTGCCGCGTCCAGGAGTGGCCCTGGACAGCGCTGCAGTGGCCTGGCTCCAGCGGGACGTGAGCTCCCGCTGCTCGGCTGCAGCTCGCAGTCCCGCCCTCTTACCACACGGCTCTGAGCAGGAGGAGCTCAGGCCTCGCTGGAGCAGCGCCGCTGCAGCGCTGTCCAGGGCTGCTCCTGGACGCGGCGCTAGGATGACCAAACGTCCCGATTTTATCGGGACTGTCCTGATATTTGCTTGTTTGTCCCGCGTCCCGAACGATGTTCGGTCGGGACACTGGACAAACAAACAATTTTGCCCTCTGCTCCGGCGCACAGGTGGAGCCCGGAGGGGCTCTCACCCCCCCTGCCCCACTCAGCCTCCTCCTTCCCCCACTGGATCCCTCCCCAAATCCCTGCCCCCAGCCCCGCCCCCTCACTGCCCCATTGGATCCCGAGCCAGGCCTGGGGAGGAAATGCCCCTGTGCAGCAGCCTGGGCACACGGGCCATTGCCGGCCGGGGCCGGGAGCGCTGCAGTGCAGCGCGGCGGCTGCTCCAGCCCTGCTGCCCACGGGGCAGCACGGTGGGTCCGGGGGCAGCGCGGAGCGGGCAGGGCCCGGGTGGGCGGCGCGGCCCGGAGGTGTGGGCCGCCCATCAGAGACACGCGGCGGAGAGGGGCTGCCGGGGCGAGACTTGTCCCAGGCGGGGCGGCAGGCGTACAGGGGCGAGGAGCCGGTCAGGGTCCCCCAAACCGATAATCTTCCCCGCTGCTGCCGGGGAGCCCCGCACCTCTCCCGCTCGGCTGCGCTCCAGCGGGCCGGGGGGCCAGAGGCTCCGCGGGGAAGGCAGCTAATGCCCCCGGACCCTGCGAAACTGCTTTTTTTTTCTTTTTTCCCTCCGCCTCCATTTTTTTTTGCTCCCCCTCCCCCTCGCATCCCGATATTTCATCCCTGTGATCTCGTCACCCTACACAGCGCACTGAGGCACCGGGGGATGGGGGAAGGCAAAGGCAGAGGCGGGGTGGAGTCTCCAACATTCTCATGGGGGATCTTGCGGGGCCTGGGGCAAATTGCCCCACTTGCCCCCCCCCCTCCGGGCGGCCCTGCGTGTGTGTGTGTGTTGCACCTGCCCTGCCCCGACTGCTGCCCCCTTCCCTGGTCCAGGGACCTTACCCCTCCCTGGACCCTATCACATTGCTCCCCACCCCCCCGGACTCCCTGCGCCCCTGTGTGTGTGTGTTGGACAGTCACATCCAATCCCTTCACACTGCCCCCCTTTCCTCTCCCTGGCTTAGTTCATAGCCCCAGAAAATCCCTTCAAACTGTGCCCATTTTCCCCTCCCCTTATTTCATGGGGGGGATGACGAACTGAGAGGGTGGGTGGGCAGGTAGTGGCGGCGAGGCTTTATACTTGGGGGGAGGTGAGGAGGCGAGCGGCGAGTCGGTGGCTGGAAGGAGGCATCCATTTTCAGTATTTTAATTTTTGGTACTGCTGTGTGCAGTAATATAGTGACCCCTGAGGATTAAAGAGGGATGTAATGGTGGGGCTGAGCAGGGAGGGGGCGGGTCCTATTCTACTACTGTGATCTGGTTACCCTATGCGCGCCGTTTCTTTCCCCCTCTACAGGCTTCCACACACTGTCAGTGCCTTGCTAGTGTGCCACGCACCGTGAGAGATCTCTTCTCTTTGTGTGTGACTGAGTGTTTTCCTTGTGTGTGAATTTATTCAACAAAATCTTGAGCTTCATAATGGCTACCATGAGTGAAAAGAAAAAGAGAAAAATAGAATCAGAGCACAGAGTTTTCAACACTGAATGGACAAATAAATACTTATGTACTGTTTCCAAAGACAAAATACTGTGCCTGGTGTGTCGCGAAACGTTAGCCGTTCCGAAAGAATACAACCTTCGGCGGCACTTTGAAACTAAACATCCCAATCTCGCCAAATTGAACCCAAATGAAAAAATAATTACAGCAGCCAGTTTAGTGAAAAACCTTAGTGGAGAACAGCAAATTTTCAAGAAAGTGAGCACTGAGAATGATACAGTTACTAAAGTAAGCTTTCAAATTTCTAAGGAAATTGCTGCTGCTGGGAAATGCTTCACAGAAGGCGAGTTTTTAAAAAAGTGTATGTTGATTGCTGTATCTGAGTTATGTCCAGAAAAGAGGGGAATATTTGAGAATGTCAGTCTATCACGCATGACTGTACAGAGAAGAATAGCTGACATTTCTACTAATCTAAGTGATCAGTTAAAGCAGAGAGTCAGTGAATTCTGCTTTTACTCCCTAGCTATGGATGAAAGCACCGATTTAAAAGACACCGCCCAACTTCTTATTTTTATTAGAGGTATTGATAAAAACTTTGAAATTACTGAAGAACTTGTTGGCATGTGCTCCATGATGGGTCGCACAACTGGAAAAGATATCTCCAGTGAAGTGATAAAGTGCATGAATGATAAGTTGGGAGTAGATTTCACAAACTTGGTGGCCATTTGTACTGATGGTGCTCCAGCTATGTGTGGAAAAAATGTTGGAGCAGTTACTCTTCTTGAAGAATTTATCGGGAGACAAATAACCAAACATCACTGCATTATACATCAGCAGGTTTTGTGTAGCAAAGTCTTAAAATTTGAGCATGTAATGTCAGTGGTAGTTTCCATTGTAAACCTCATCCGTTCTAGAGGACTAAAACATAGGACATTTCGAGCCTTTCTTGAAGGGGAAGACGCCGAGTGCAGCGACTTAATCTACGATACGGAAGTGAGGTGGTTGAGTCGAGGAAGAGTGCTCCAGCGTTTCGTTGCTTTGAAAGAGGAGATAGCAAAATTCCTAGAAAATGGGCCAATAAAATTCCCGGAGCTTGAAAATGAGTCCTGGAATCAAGATCTTTTTCTTTTGTGACATTACAGCACACCTGAATGATCTCAACATTCAACTTCAGGGAAAAAATCAACTTATATTTCAAATGTGTGCAGCAGTGAAAGCTTTCAAAATGAAATTGAAACTTTTCAGAAGTCAGCTGTCAAAAGGTGAAATGTGTCACTTTCCCACTTGTGCACAGAATATCCCTCAGAACAAACACGCCGAGTTAGGAGAAAAATACGCAAAGCACGTCAATCTTTTGATTGAAGAATTTGACAGAAGACTTACTTTGTCTAAAGATGATGACATCCAGTTGAAGCTGATTGAAGATCCCTTTTCTGTGGATCCAGAGGAAGTGACACAAGATTTGCAGTTGGAGGTTATTGAACTTCAATGTTCGGCAGTTTACCGAAATAAGCACAGAGAAAGCAGCCTGTGGGACTTCTACAAAAGTCTGGACGATGAAAAATACAAGAATCTTATTGAAGTTGCACTGAAAACGTTCAGCATTTTTGGAAGCACTTACATATGTGAACAAACATTTTCCATCATGAACATGAATAAAAACAAGCAACGTTCTTCTCTGACTGACGACCATTTGGAAGACATTATGAAAATATCCACTTCAAATATGACCCCCGAATATGACAAGCTTGTTGCCAAAAAGAGATGTAATATCTCTCATTAAATTTGCAAGATAATTATGAAAAGTACAAATGTTTTCTTTCAATGGAACAGGTGTTTTTCATTTTTCCATGATTCATAAAAAAAATTAAAATAATTTAAATTGTTTGCTTTAATTGAAAAATTCTTAATAAAGTATCACACCCTCTCCCCCCCCCCCAAAAAAACCCTTCCTTTTCGGCCCACAGCTGTTTCGGCGGGGCGGCGCTGGGGAAGGAGGGTTTGTTTCCGCGGTGCGGGCAGCGCTGGGGTGGAGGATGTGTTTCGGGGGGTGTAGCAGGGTGGTTACCCCGCTCCTGCCCTGAAGGGCTTAAAGGAGGAGGGCTGTGGCAGGGGAAAAGCTGAGCTGATTGGGGAAGCCACTTCAGCTGGGCCATGCCACAATCAGGCCCCAGCTGGCCTGTATAAAAAGGCTGTGAGCCAGAGGCCCAGAGGAAGTCTCTCTCTGCTTGTAGAGAGAGAAGGGTCTGGCTGCTAGGGAGTTGAGCAGGGTACTGGGAGTGGAGCAGGGCTGGGGAAGGCTAGAGGAGCTGGGGAACTCCAGCCTGGAAAACCTCCAAGCTGCGGACCTAGCTAAGGGCCTAAGACCAGTACCAGGGCTGCAGAGGGGCAGCCCAGCTATAGAGGGAGGCAGCAGGTCCAAACCCAACCTTGCCTGTGATGAGTGGCTGATATACCCCAGGGCGTGGGGGCTAGTTAGTGACTGGCAGTAGCCTTATACTGAGGTGAGGTGGGGATTAGAGGATTGAGGGTTCCCCAGTGAGAGGAGACCAAGGGCCAGAGTGTGGGGGTATTGCCAGGGGGCAGCACCCCAGATCAAAGGGCACCAGGGTCCAGGAGGGACACATAGCCAGCGGCAGTGGGACACCGGCCTGCAGAGGTTGCTCCAACGGCTGGATGAGCTAATTCCCGAGAAGACCAGCAGGAGGCGCCGCCGGGGTGAGTCCTGCTTGCTTACACGGGGGCTGGGCGGCGCTGGGGGGGGGATGGGGTTCGGCGGGGCTGGGTGGCGCTGGGGGGGGGCGTGTTTCAGTACGGCTGGGGGGTTTCGGCCCTCGGCTATTTTCTTTGGAGTAATATGGCCCTCGCCGCTTTACGAGTTGTGCAGGCCTGCACTATTGTAATAATATTTGTACAAAATATGCCTTGTAAGTTATCAT
>NW_020689105.1:0-1384 GCF_002925995.2 Terrapene triunguis | reverse complement strand
CCAGAAGCCTCCTGCTACAAGACAGGCCCAGAAGAGAAACCAACAGAACTCCACTGGCCATCACCTACAGTCCTCAGCTTAAACCTCTCCAACGCATCATCAGTGATCTACAACCCATCCTGGACAATGATCCCTCACTTTCACAGACCTTGGGAGGCAGGCCAGTCCTCGCCCACAGACAACCTGCCAACCTTAAGCATATTCTCACCAGCAACCACGCACCGCACCATAACAACTCTAACTCAGGAACCAACCCATGCAACAAACCTCGATGCCAACTCTGCCCACATATCTACACCAGCAACACCATCACAGGACCTAACCAGATCAGCTACAACATCACCGGCTCATTCACCTGCACGTCCACCAATGTTATATATGCCATCATATGCCAGCAATGCCCCTCTGCTATGTACATTGGCCAAACTGGACAGTCACTACGCAAGAGGATAAATGGACACAAGTCAGATATCAGGAATGGCAATATACAAAAACCTGTAGGAGAACACTTTAACCTCCCTGGCCACACAATAGCAGATGTTAAGGTAGCCATCTTACAGCAAAAAAACTTCAGGACCAGACTCCAAAGAGAAACTGCTGAGCTCCAGTTCATTTGCAAATTTGACACCATCAGATCAGGATTAAACAAAGACTGTGAATGGCTATCCAACTACAGAAGCAGTTTCTCCTCCCTTGGTGTTCACACCTCAACTGCTAGCAGAGCACCTCACCCTCCCTGATAGAACTAACCTCGTTATCTCCACACTGATTTATACCTGCCTCTAGAGATTTCCATTACTTGCATCTGAAGAAGTGAGGTTCTTACCCACGAAAGCTTATGCTCCCAATACTTCTGTTAGTCTCAAAGGTGCCACAGGACCCTCTGTTGCTAATGATTTTTGTTGCCCTCCGCTGGACTCTTTCCAATTTTTCCACATCCTTCTTGTAGTGTGGGGCCCAAAACTGGACACAGTATTCCAGATGAGGCCTCACCAATGTTGAATAAAGGGGAACGATCACGTTCCTTGATCTGCTGGCAATGCCCCTAAATGCAATACAGCCCAAAATGCCGTTAGCCTTCTTGGCAACAAGAGCACACTGTTGACTCATATCCAGCTTCTCGTCCACTGTGACCCCTAGGTCCTTTTCTGCAGAACTGCTACCCAGCCATTCGGTCCCTAGTCTGTAGCAGTGCATGGGATTCTTCCGTCCTAAGTGCAGGACTCTGCACTTCGTCCTTGTTGAACCTCATCAGGTTTTTTTTGGCCCAATCCTCTAATTTGTCTAGGTCCCACTGTATCCGATCCCTACCCTCTAGTGTATCTACCACGCCTCCCAGTTTAGTGTCATCTGCAAACTTGCTGAGAGTGCAGTCCACACCATC
>NW_020689104.1:736-10638 GCF_002925995.2 Terrapene triunguis | reverse complement strand
TTTTGCCTAGGGCGGCAAAAAAGCCAGAGCCGGCCCTGGCAAGGTCAATTTAAGCACTACTCCCCTCACCGGGGAGGAGTACAGAAGTCGATTTTAAGAGCCCTTTAGGTCGACAGAACGGGGTTGGTTGTGTGGACGCGGTCATTTTTAAATCGATCTAACGCGGCTAAAATTGACCTAACCCCGTAGTGTAGAAAAGTCTCGGGGCAGATAAGCATGCCGGCTGTCAAACGGAGCTCTCAAAGGGCATATCCAAAACAATGACAAGAGTGGCCACTTGACTTAAGGGGATTATGGTACGTTTCCGGAGGCTGATCAGAGTGCAGTAATGCAACACCTCGTTCACACTGACGCTGGGGTGCTCCAGCGGGGGGACATCAAACGTTATTCTACTCGCCGAGGTGGAGTACCAGCAGCGCTGTAGCCATGGAGTCAGAGCGCTCTACGTGCCTTGCCAGTGTGGACGGGTAGTGAGCTAGTGCACCCGGGGCTCCTTTAATGCGCCGTAACTCACAAGTGTAGCCAAGCCCCAAGTGAAGTACTATGCACTTATGTTTACTGAATTTCATCTTGTTGAATTCAGGCCAGTTCTCCAATTTGTTGAGGTCTTTTTGAATTCTTATTCTCTCTTCCAAGTGCTTCCAATCTCTCCCAGGTTGATGTCATCTACAAATTTTATAAGCATGCTCTCCACTCCATTACCAAAGTCATTAATGAAAATACTGACTAGTACTGAACCCAGGACAAACCCCTGTGGGACCCAACCAGATACTTCTAGTTTGATAGGGAACCACTGATAACTACTCTCTGTATATGGTCTCTCAGCCTGTTGTGCACCCACCTTATAGCAATTTCATCTAAACCACATTTCCCAACTTTGTTTATGAGAATGGCATGTGGAACTGTCAAAAGCCTTACTAAAATCAAGATATATCACATCTACTGACAGGCCAGTAACCCTATCAAGTAAGAAATTAGGTTAATCTGGCATGCTATGTTCTTGACAAATACATGCTGGCTATTCTTTATAATCCTGTTGTCCTCTAAGTGCGTATAAATTAATTGTTTAATAATTTGTTTCAATATCTTCAGTATCAGGTATCGAAGTTGGGGGAATTATAGACCAGTCAGCCTAAGTACTCCTTGTTCCCCTTTTTAAAGAGAGGTAACATGTTTGCCCTTCTACAATCCAATGGGAGCTGACCTGTCCTCCATGAGTTCACACAGGTAACTGCTAATGGTTCCAAGATTGCTTCAGCTAGTTCCCTAAGTATCCCAGGATGAATTTCATCAGGCCCTGATGACTTGAATATATCCAACCTATCTGTTCTTTCCATATTTTGGCTTACATTTCTTCCTCCTTTGCTAATATAAGTTGTGTTGAGCATCTGGTCACCATTAACCTTTTAAGTGAAGAGTGAAGCATTAAACAGCTAAGCCTTCTTGAGGTTTTCAGTTATTACTCCTCCTTCTGCACTAAGTAGAAGACAACACTTTTTTTTCTTGCTCCTAATATATTCAAAGATCAGCTTTTTATTGCTTTTTATGTTTCTTGGTAGGTGTATCTCATTTTGTGCCTTAGCCTTTCAGATGTTGTCCTTACATGCTTGTGCTAGTCTTTTATACTCCTCCTTAACAATTTGTCAATGTCTCCATTTTTTGTAAGGTTCCTTTCAGATTTTCAGGTCATTAAAGAGCTCCTGATAGAGCAATATTGACCCTCCTTCTATTCTTCCTCTCTTTCCTTTCTATCAGGATAGTTTGCAGTTGTGCCTTTAATATCATCTCCTTGAGTACCTGCCAGCTCTCCTGAACTTTTCCCCTGAGATATTCTTCCCATGGGACCTTATCTGCCAGTTCTCTGAGTTTGTTAAAGTCTGCTTTTTTGAAGTCTGTGATTCATAGATTCATCGACTCTAGGACTGGAAGGGACCTCAAGAGGTCATCGAGTCCAGTCCCCTGCCCTCATGGCAGGACCAAATACTGTCTAGACCATCCCTGATAGACATTTATCTAACCTACTCTTAAATATCTCCAGAGATGGAGATTCCACAACCTCCCTAAGCAGTTTATTCCAATGTTTAACCACCCTGACGTTAGGAACTTTTTCCTAATGTCCAATCTAAACCTCCCTTGCTACAGTTTAAGCCCATTGCTTCTTGTTCTATCCTTAGAGGCTAAGATGAACTCATAGACTCATAGACTTTAAGGTCAGAAGGGACCATTATGATCATCTAGTCTGACCTCCCGCATGATGCAGGCCACAAAAGCTGACCCCCCCACTCCTGGAATAATTCTCTCCCTTGACTCAGCTGTTGAAGTCCCCAAATCATGATTTAAAGACTTCAAGTCGCAGAGAATCCTCCAGCCAGCGACCCCTGCCCCATGCTGCGGAGGAAGGCGAAAAACCTCCAGGGCTTCTGCCAATCTACCCTGGAGGAAAATTCCTTCCCGACCCCAAATATAGCGATCAGCTGAACCCCGAGCATGCGGGCAAGATTCTCCAGCCAGACCCTCCGGAAAATGTTCTCTGTAGTAACTTTTAATATCCCATCATTGACCATTGTTACTAATTACCAGCGATGGCATGTTATTGACCTATTGACTAAAATCACGTTATCCCATCAAACCATCCCCTCCATAAACGTATCAAGCTTAATCTTAAAGCCAGAGAGGTCTTTCGCCCCCACTGTTTCCCTCGGAAGGCTGTTCCAAAACTTCACCCCTCTGATGGTTAGAAACCTTCGTCTAATTTCAAGCCTAAACTTCCCGATGGCCAGTTTATATCCATTTGTTCTCGTGTCCACATTAGTACTGAGCTGAAATAATGAACAAGTTTTCTCCCACCTCCTTATGACACCCTTTTAGATACCTGAAAAATGCTATCATGTCCCCTCTCAGTCTTCTCTTTTCCAAACTAAACAAACCCAATGCTTTCAGCCTTCCTTCATAGGTCATGTTCTCTAGACCTTTAATCATTCTTGTTGCTCTTCTCTGGACCTTCTCCAATTTCTCCACATCTTTCTTGAAATGCGGTGCCCAGAACTGGACACAATACTCCAGCTGAGGCCTAGTTTATCGATAAGAATATCATGCGAGACCGTATCAAATGACTTACTAAAGTCTAGGTATACCACATCCACAAGATTAGTTTGACATGATTTGTTCTTTACAAATCCATGCTGGCTATTCCCTATCACCTTACCACCTTCCAAGTGTTTGCAGATGATTTCCTTAATTACTGGGATGATGGGGTGGACTAGGTCCAGAGGCCCCACCTCACCCCGCCCCAGAGAAGAGCAGAGGAGAAGTCCTCTAGGCAGCCTAGACTGGCTGCAGGGGAAGCAGCCAGAGGGACCAGGAAGGCCATATAAAAAGAAGCAGCAGAACAAGCAGAGCAGTCAGTTACTTCCTGGAGCTGGAAGAGGGAAGACCAGGTTCCTGGCTGGCTGGAAGAGCAGCAGGACAACAGACAGCTCAGTGTGAGCAAGACTGAGCCCAGGGAAGGCTGCCGAAGACTGAGGGAGCTAAGGAGGAGATCCTGGCAAGCTGCAGGGGCCAAGCAAAGACTGAGCCCAGAACCTAGCCAGACCGAGCGAGGGTACCGTGATGGGCCCTGTTGGACTGTTATAGAGGGCAGTGTCTCCAGGGAGGAAGCCTTGGCAGAAGGTAAAGACAGTATATCCCAGAAGGGGTTTGTTTGTTCTGTTCCACCTACAGACAGTGTGAGAGACTCAGCCGGAGGGCTGTCACTAAAGACCTGCCAAAGAAACCATCGACCAGAAGGGGGCGCTTGTGAGAAATGGATGCTACCCCATTACCACAAACCAAGAAACAGCAGTATCACATCTGACCAGAAGGGGCGCTCATGAGAGATGGGTGCCGACCCTGTTACCAAGTCCATTGTCCTTATTCTGTTGATCTCATGCCTTCCTTTCCTTGGACTCATGAAATGATCATTTCATGATCACTTTCACCCACCTTGAGACTCACTACCAATTCCTCCCTGTTGGCCAGAATCAAGTCTGTTCCCTGGTTACTTCCTCCACTTTCTGAAATAAAAAATTGTCCTCAATACATTCCAAGAACTTATTAGAAATCTTATGTTTTGCTGTATTACTTTTTCAAAAGATGTCTGGATAGTAGAAGCTCCCCATCAGTGTCAGGTCTTGTGTTTCGGATATTTCTGTTATTTGTTCTAGAAATGCCTCATCCGCTTCCTCTTCCTGATTTGGTGATCTATTGTAGACCCCTACCATGATGTCACCCTTATTTTTTTTACTTGTTTCTCTTTACTCAGAGACTTTCAACTGGTCTGCCTCTTTTACTCAGAACAAGTGTATATATTCTTGAGGTTTAATGCAACACCTCTTCCCTTTTTATCCTGCCTGCCCTTCCCGAACAAGCTATACCCTTAATACCAATATTCCAGTCATGAGACTTCTCAACAAGTCTCTGTGACACCAGTTAAGTCATAATTTAGCACATGGACTAAGACTTCCAGTTATTTATGTTTATTCCCCATAGCCCTTACATTTGTGAATAGTCAATTAGTTGTCAAGCAGATTTCCTCACTAATTTCCCTCTTGTTCCTCCTATGACCCTATCGTAAGTTTCCATGTCTCTCCCCCCCCCCCCCCCCACCCCCAACAGCTAGCCTTCTGTTAAGGTCATTTCTTTTTTACACTTTGGGCTTTTGTCTCCTGCCCCTTTTAATCTTGTTTAAAGCCCTATATATTAGAAATATATTTTCCACCCACCACCCAACTTTCATTAAGAAAGCTGAACTTTTTGATCAATTTTCCAAACACAACCTCAAGGAGAGTGGCTTGGAAAATGTCTGCCTGAAAGCTGACAGTTACAAGCAGATAAAAAAGAATCAGAATGGAATCATTTAGGCAATATTATACTTGAGAGCTATATAGAAAGTCACTAAGGTGTGACAATCAGCTGGTCTGATACTTCCCCATAACACATGGAAGCAGGAACTAACCCATTTGGCCTGGGCTTAGATATTGTGGTGATAGCCACTGTACAAAACTCTAAGCTACACAGGTACAAGTGACATTGGAGAACTGGAAATCACGACTCCAGGCACAAGACAATTAAATGAGTGTCCTTATTTTTTCACCAAAAACAGAGTAACCAGCTGAAAACCAGCATGATAGTGAGTCTCTTAAACAATTCTATTGTCTGTAGGAAGTCCCTTACCTTCATTGTATGGTACTGGATTGCCAATATTTGCACCAACCACATCAGCTGTTTTCAGAACATCTAAATCCATCAATATAATCACTCTCCTACAAACACAAAGCAAGCAACAGTAAAGACTCTTGACATCTTCCTGGACACTATATAGCCCTAGGCTATAAATGAGTCTTTTGCATACACACAGGCACTGCAATCACTACAGAAGGCAGATTTCCTGAGGAGGCACTGTCAAGAAGAAACACTCCATTATCAACCAGAGATTTAACCAATGCAGGTAGAAGTGGTGTAGACTGAAACAATACAGCACTTAATCAGGAAGAGTAGATAGCCATCTGAATGATGCACATGATGTTGATATGTAGTGATACCGTCAACATTATTGTAGGAGCACATAAAATGTGCTACATTCCTTACAACTCTGCCCCAAATGGCATAAAACTAAATACAAGTGAGTGTCAAATAGAAAAGGTGGATTGGGGAGAAAGAGAGTGACAGCAAAAGTTAACACAGTTACACATTCATGCATGTACACAATCTTGAAGGTTTGTTACCCTACCTTAATTTGCAATAGAAAGTTCAAGTACTTTATCATCTTAATACAAAAACAATCATCACCAGGGCATGTCCTCATTCACACCCTCACCAGGTAATTTTCAGTGACTGAATTAATTAACGATTATGCAGTTGGATGCATTTTATCCAGTTATTTCCATTTAATAATAAATGATACAGAGAATTTGAAGCGTCAGTTATTGGTCATCGGGGGTAACATACTACTACACAGATATTAATATCTGCAACTAAGCACATTGCAGCCAGGTACAGCAACTTTTATCTCTGCCGCCCTCAAACAGCCATCACGATTACATGATGTGTCAAGAGAACCACATGCCTCCTCCCTCATGCACCATACACACCCCAATGGATACACCTATTAATAATCTCAGAACAACAGCACTTGACCGCTCATCATTTATGTGACATGCAGCAGCATCCACTAGTCAGATGCATTTGTGTGCACATATCTAAATATACATGAATACCTTCCATCTTTCAGGCTGTTAACAATGTATCTGTTAACCTGGCAGATACAGTGGGCAGACAAGCGCTCCTCTTCAATTAGAGAATTCAGCTGTGTAGCCAACATGAAAGCTGCAAAAAACAGAAGAAAAACCCTAAAACAACCAGTATATGCAGCCCTGAAAAGATGGCCATCATAGCTAACTGCAATCAATCCATTCAGGCCACTGGTCCTGCATAGATCTAAGGCCTGCCCAGTTAATCATCTCACACAAACCAGTGCAATCACAAGTGAGAAAGTGTGAATATATCTCTGGAACATAAATCACATATTAACTCTCTAAAGTTTGAGAGCAAGAATACAACACCCTTGCAATGATATTTTGCCTAGTAGCCCAACCCACTGAAGTAAAATGTATGCAGCAAATTAGAAAAAGATAGATTAAGATAAGCTGCTAAATGATTCTTGGACCCCACCACTATTAGTATAGTCCACTAATCACTGTTCTATATGACTGAGCTGTTCTCCATAATTAACATGAATTTTTGGACGCTCTGCAACAACTCAAAAAAGATGGATTTTGTTTGTAAGATTAAAATGCAATTCTAGATCCCAGAATCTAAATAAATAAATTCTACATCCTTCACACACTCCTTTGGAACTTAGTTCAGCAGCAAAAACCACTCTGTCATTAATTCTGACAATTGGGTGCAGTTATTAGCCATGCACTTGAAAATTCTCATCCCTATGCATTACTTACAGGAGAGCGTGTTCACCCCATCGCTCATCAGCACACGGTAACGAGATGGCCCATTTCCTGTGGCGATGGCACGGATGTTCTAGAAGAAAACACTTGAATTCTTAGCCCTTATCTGATTTTACAGGCACACAGAGACAAAGTACGAGATCACACCTATTGGGGAGAGCTTACTCAAAGCAGAAAACTAAGATAGACAGATGACAAGCAATTAAAGCCTATCTCAGATGGACTAAAACATGCTTGCTCAGATTCATGCCAATGAGCCTTTCAGTGCTCCTTTGCTCACCTACAAGGCTTCCACCTCTTCATGTCCGAATTGGATTGTAAACTCATCACCGGTCGGGGGTGGGTGTGAGTCCTTATCTTTATGGACTTGTAGATCAGCACGTACAATTTATAATTACACTAAGCTATGGATAATAGGAATAAGATGACACTTGAGGGAATACTCACAATGACTTGGAGGACAGGCTTTAAATTATTTTCTCCCTGCATTATGGCCTGTAAAGGAAGATAGAGGATTTAATGCTTTTGATTGGAAAACATTTTTAAAGCTTTGTGACTGAGGAGATTAGCAAACAAATAACTGGACTGATTATAATAAATTGTTCCCAAAACGAGGAATCAAACTTGGTTAGCGTGCCAACAATGTGAACATCCTCAAAATTTCTATTTGTTGTACGAGTGCATCCTGATACAAGGAAAAGGACAGACAATTTGTTGAGAGAAGCATTTCACCTCAGAAATCCCTGCACTTTATGGGAAGTGACAGGCTGATTTACTAGTTCATCAATTCTCACACAGTGGCCTGTCGAGCACTTTCAGGCAGCCTATGGAGCTGCTGCAAGTAGTTATACTTCCTACAAATTGTAACTTAGCCAAGGACCCTAGAGTTCCCAAAGCCCATCTCTTCCCTTGTCATGTTTCTCTCTCTGTCAAGTGTGGGCAAACTTTTTGGCCTGAGGTCCACATCTGGGTATGGAAATTGTATGGCGGGCCACGAATGCTCATGATTGGGGTGCAGAAGGGGGTGAGGGCTTCAGCTGATGGGTTGGGGGTGCAGGAGGGTGCTCTGGGCTGGGACCAAGGGGTTCGGAGGGTGGGAGGAGGATCAGAGCTGGGGCAGGAGCTTGGGGCGTGGGAAGAGATCAGGAGTGCAGGCTCTGGGCACGCTTACCTCAAGCAGCTCCCAGAAGCAGCAATGTGTCCCCGCTCTGGCTCCTCCACAGAGGCGCAGCTAGATGGCTCTGTGCGCTGCCCCATACAGAGGCACTGCCCCTGCAGCTCCCATTGGCCGTGGTTCCAGGCCAATGAGAGTTGCAGGGGCGGCACTTGGAGCAGGGGCAATGTGCGGAGTCCCCTGGCTGCCCCTACGCATAGGAGCCGGAGAGTGGGACATTCCAGTGCTTCCAGGAGCCGTATGGAGCCACAGCACACGCGGAGCAGGGCAACCCCCCCCCCCCAACCCCACTCCCCGGCTGGAGCACCGGAGCGGAGCAAGCCCCAGACCCCACTCCCTGGCAGGAGCTTGAGGGCCAGATGTGGCCCCTGGGACGTAGTCTGCCCACCCCTGCTCTTTGTTGTGCATTTCTCCTGTGTTGCATTCAAGTGTGATCAAATTGGCAACCACCAGAACCATAGTAGTCGTAAACACACGCAGGGACAGAACCAGACCACAAACAGTATCCAAGAGATAGGGCAGAGCGCGCTATGGTTAACGAGATAGATTCAGTCCCAATGTGGTCAATTTATTTTTTTTGTTATACTTTGTAGAGTTGTTGCTGACTCTCTTTTGCTCATATTAATTGTACATTTAACCAATGTCAGAGGTACACTGAACATATGACAGGCACTCCCTTCTAACTTTATAAACCTCAAAAATAATAGGAGTGAAATTATGGACAGGCAGCAAGAATAAACAGCTCAGATACAGAAAGGTGGGGTTATAACTAACCAGCTGCTCCACCACTTTAAAGAAGAGTTTGCGTTCATAGAAATCCACAGCCAGACAGATACTATCCAGCTATAAGTTCAGGGCTGGAAAGGGAGGTATGGCTGATAGGGATCACTGAGGAGGTGGCCATGGAGTGGAAGAATGTAACAACCTGGGGGTGTAGTGAAGGGGTTCTCAAACTGGGGGTCACAACCCCTCTGGGGGTCATGAGATTATTACATGGGGGTCATGAGCTGTCAGTCTCTACCCCCAAACCCCGCTTTGCCTCCAGCATTTATAATAGTGTTTGATATAAAAAACTTGTGTTTAATTTATGAGGAAGGGGTCACACTCAGAGGCTTATTGTGTGTAAGGGGCCACCAATATAAAAGTTTGAGAACCACTGGTGTAGTGAAAGCAGCAACTTGGCCCCAGTTGCCCCCAGGCGCTTCTGAGAAAACTCGGGGAACCTGCCCTACCAGAGATTAGTTACAACAGTCGGGGGCGTACACTACCCTGCCTAACCTCTACGGGGGCAACAGGACAGGCACAGAAAACCCCTACCCCATCCCTAGGAAATACAGACCACTACACTGCCCCCCGCTCCCTCCCACACACCCCGCAGCTCCTCTCCGGACCTTCCCCCCCACATGCCCCGCTCCAGGTTCCCCCTTCCCCCCCCACATGCCCCACCCCACAGCTCCTCTCCGGCCCTTCTCCCCCACATGCCCCACCCCGCAGCTCCTCTCCAGCCCTTTCCCCCCCACATGCCCTGCCCCGCAGCTCCTCTCCGGCCCTTTGCCCCCCACATGCCCCGCTCCGGGTCCCCCCTTTCCCTCCACATGCCCTGCAGCTCCTCTCCGGACCTTCCCCCCCCCCACATGCCCCGCCCCACAGCTCCTCTCCGGACCTTCCCCCCCACATGTCCCCCTCCAGGTCCCCCCTTTCCCTCCACATGCCCCGCCCCACAGCTCCTC
>NW_020689104.1:0-726 GCF_002925995.2 Terrapene triunguis | reverse complement strand
TTTCCCTCCACATGCCCCGCCCCACAGCTCCTCTCCAGACCTTCCCCTCCACATGTCCCACTCCAGGTCCCCCCTTTCCCTTCACATGCCCCGCCCCACAGCTCCTCTCCAGCCCTTTCATAGATTCATAGATTCTAGGACTGGAAGGGACCTCGAGAGGTCCTTGAGTCCAGTCCCCTGCCCGCATGGCAGGACCAAATACTGTCTAGACCATCCCTGATAGACATTTATCTAACCTACTCTTAAATATCTCCAGAGATGGAGATTCCACAACCTCCTAGACAATTTGTTCCAGTGTTTAACCACTCTGACAGTTAGGAACTTTTTCCTAATGTCCAACCTAGACCTCCCTTGCTGCAGTTTAAGCCCATTGCTTCTTGTCCTGTCCTTAGAGGACAAGGTGAACAAGTTTTCTCCCTCCTCCTTATGACACCCTTTTAGATACCTGGAAACATGCTATCTTCATTAACGACTTAGATATTGGTATAGAAAGTACGATTATTAAGTTTGCGGATGATACCAAACTGGGAGGGATTGCAACTGCTTTGGAGGACAGGGTCATAATTCAAAATGATCTGGACAAATTGGAGAAATGGTCTGAGTTAAACAGGATGAAATTTAACAAAGACAAATGCAAAGTGCTCCACTTAGGAAGAAAAAATCAGTTTCACACATACAAAATGGGAAGAGACTGTCTAGGAAGGAGTACGGCAGAAAGGGATCTAG
>NW_020689103.1:0-2254 GCF_002925995.2 Terrapene triunguis | reverse complement strand
CTGTGTATAAAATTTCCCTTGACATGAGGGAGGCGCTGAAGAGATTCAGAGGTGAGTGGATTCTACTGGGACATTCACTGTATTGTGCCTGGGGATCTGGTCAGGGCCTGGGACCCCAGGACACGCATGGACCCAGCTGACAGGCTTGGAGCTGTTTGATAGCTGGAGGCTGATGTGCTCAGTGCTGGGCAGTTTGCCTGCTACTTACAGCCACCTGCTGGTACTTGTCCAGGTATCTGACCAGGCCCCGTCACTCTGACATCCTGACCCCTCCATGGCTGAGTTAATGGGTGTCACTGAGCCAGGTGCCGTGAGGCCTGGACTGGGCCCATTGTGCTGGGTGCTGCACAGACTGGTAACGGAGGACGTGTCTGTGCCTCTCTCCTGGGACATGTGAGGGCTGCGTTATGTGGCCACCGCTCAGCACTGCCCCAGCCCCTATTAGCCAAGGCTGGCTGAGCTTTCTGAGCTGGAAGAGGGGCTGGTCTGGCTGCTGCGGTCTGACCTGGGTCGTGTGTTACTGGGTAACAAAGCTGAATCCTACGCCCCTCGTCTGCTCTGAGCACAGCCCAGTGTGAGTTTGGGTCAGTGGTTTGCTGCTCAGTGAGTGAGACTCACTCACAAGAGTGTGACCCTGTCACAAAGGCTGAGCGTGAGCTGCCCCCATCCAAACCCCTCTCCACATTCCCAGCGCGGAGACCGGGGGCAAATGCAGAAACCTGACTGCGAGGAGGGACAGAAGAAACTAAGGCAGAGGAGATGGGGATTGGGAAGGTTCAGTGAACTCAGTCTGTGATTTTTGAACTGGCCATTTCATCCTACCCCCACCACTCCTCTCTTCCCACCCACCCCCCAGCAGGGGGCAGTCGAAGGGGCCAAGCTGGGTATCTGTCCCAGCTGATGGAGGTTGCACAGTCGGTGTCGGCTGCAGGGCCAGGATCTCAGGGCTCCGGGGAGCAGGAACCCCAGGCTGTGAGGGAAGCAGCTTCCTCTGTGACTGGCTGGAGCCAACACATCCCTGCTCCCCTCCCCGTTCACTGCTCCCAGCCCAGCTTTGTCTGTGCCCACTGGGCCCTGAACACGGCTGGGCTCTGGGCCATTCCACACCCCTGAGCCTGTCGGGATTCTGAGCCAGTCACTTCAGTGCCTCATTCTAGGGGATCACCAGACCCTGGGGAGCCTCCTGTCACCCCCCCCCCAGAACCCCCTTCTGGTGCCGCTAGGCTCTTGGCTATTGTAGATCATGCGTCTGTGTTAGAAATCCATGTTTTATTTTGTAAACACCTTGGGACACGCTTTGGCCCTCTGCCCTGTCTGGATTTTAGCCAAGGGTCCTTCCAGGGATGTTGCCATCATGTGAGATCCAGGATGGGTGCTGTTCTCCCTCTGTGGGGTTAGAGTCGGGCAGGTTGTCAGGGTGTTTTGCTCCGGAGGTGAGAGCAGAGCTGGGGTCACAGCCTTAGAGAATGGATTCAGCTATTTAGCCCCAGAGCAGGGACATCCTGGGCTGTGACCATGTCTGAACCCTGCACAAGCCAGGATCAGCTCTAGAGCTGGGAGGAGTTTTCGGTCTCTGATTCCATTTAGTTCTTCGTCTCTCAGCCAAGCCTGTCCAAGGAGGTGAGCAGGGAGCACCCACCTGTGGAGTGGATCCCTGTCTGCTAGGGGCTGCAGAGAGACTCAGGAAATCCAGTGACGGGTCATGGAAACTGCCACTGGAAAATACAGTGATGGGGGCATGAGAGAGAGATGACCAAAGAATCCTGGCGCTGGAGGATCAAATGCATCGCAAGCTGGGGAAAATTCCAAAAAGGCCAACAGACTAAATTTTTGCTTTCAATTATATATGTAAAGGTATTAATATAGAGACAAATTTAATAATAGATATATGAATTGTAATTCAAACTCTTTAAGACTTTTATTATCAAACATCTAGAGCCTGTCAGATTTCGTTCCAGCAGAATGTAACAACCTAAATATAAGTTACAATTTGAACTCCTTAAGGCTTTAGGACATCTAGATTTAGTCAGAAAAAAAGAAGGTGGATTATTTTGACTTTGCATCAGAAATCAGAAATGTTTGCAGGGTTTGGCAACCAAAACCAAATTTATTTCCAGCTAAAAACTACTGTAAACTGGAAATTGTATGTTGCAAACCAAACCATATTGGGATTTGCAGATTTCAACAAAACAATACAAAACATCTGAGTATAGGAGATACTTTCCCTGAACATCTTTGTTTAGTTGAAAACTCA
>NW_020689102.1:0-3187 GCF_002925995.2 Terrapene triunguis | reverse complement strand
GTCATTGTACTGCAGTGGCTGTCAATCATGGGCACCTGGGCAGACATGCTCAGTCCTATTGAACTGTCTTGACAATGATGGCTATCAGTCGTAGTATGCTATTTTCTGCCAAGCGCCCAGTATTTTCTAATAAGCACCCAGAAGAGGCCGAGGGCGATCTGGGTGCTGGCAGACGTGGGGCTGGCAGACGTGGGGCTGCATTGCTACACAGCAGCAGCCCCTTGCCTTTTGGCAGTAGATAGTATATTACGACTGGTATCCATCGTCGTCATACTGCAGTGGCTATCAGTCTTACTACAGTAACTGCCAAGCTCCCAGTATTTGCTGCCAAGCACCCAGAAGATGCCGAGGGCTATCAGTCATGCTGCACCGTCGTCTTAAGATGTAAAAAATAGATTTGTTCTGTATTCATTTGCTTCCCCCTCCCTCCGTCAAATCAACGGCCTGCTAAACCCAGGCTTTTGAGTTCAATCTTGGGGGGGGGGGGCATTCTGTGTGACAGTTGTTTGTGTTTCTCCCTGATGCACAGCCACCTTTGTTGATTTTAATTCCCTGTACCTGTACGCCATGTCGTCACTCGCCCCTCCCTCCCTCCCTCCCTCCTTCCCCTGGTCCGTCAGATACTAGTTTGGCCCCTTTTTTCAGACCAGACGCCATAGCTAGCACTGGGATCATGGAGCCCGCTCAGATCACCGCGGCAATTATGAGCACTATGAACACCATGCGCATTGTCCTGGAATATATGCAGAGCCAGGACATGCCAAAGCAAAACCAGGACCAGCCGAGGAGGCGATTGCAGCGCGGCCACGAGAGTGATGAGGAAATTGACATGGACATAGACCTCTCACAAGGCACAGGCCTCAGCAATGTGGAAATCATGGTGTTCCTGGGGCAGGTTCATGCCGTGGAACGCCGATTCTGGGCCCGGGAAACAAGCACAGACTGGTGGGACCGCATCGTGCTGCAGGTGTGGGACGATTCCCAGTGGCTGCGAAACTTTCGCATGCGTAAGGGCACTTTCATGGAACTTTGTGACTTGCTTTCCCCTGCCCTGAAGCGCCAGAATACCAGGATGAGAGCAGCCCTCACAGTTGAGAAGCGAGTGGCGATAGGCCTGTGGAAGCTTGCAACGCCAGACAGCTACCGGTCAGTCGGGAATCAATTTGGAGTGGGCAAATCTACTGTGGGGGCTGCTGTGATCCAAGTTGCCAGGGCAATGAAAGACCTGGCGATATCAAGGGTAGTGACTCTGGGAAACGTGCAGGCCATAGTGGATGGCTTTGCTGCAATGGGATTCCCAAACTGTGGTGGGGCCGTAGACGGAACCCATATCCCTATCTTGGCACCGGAGCACCAAGCCACCGAGTACATAAACCGCAAGGGGTACTTTTCAATGCTGCTGCAAGCCCTGGTGGATCACAAGGGACGTTTCACCAACATCAAGGTGGGCTGGCCGGGAAGGGTACATGATGCTCGCGTCTTCAGGCACTCTGCTCTGTTTCGAAAGCTGGAGGAAGGGACTTTCTTCCTGGACCAGAAAATAACCGTTGGGGATGTTGAAATGCCTATCGTGATCCTTGGGGACCCAGCCTACCCCTTAATGCCATGGCTCATGAAGCCGTACACAGGCAGCCTGGACAGTAGTCAGGACCTGTTCAACTACAGGCTGAGCAAGTGCCGAATGGTGGTGGAATGTGCATTTGGGCGTTTAAAAGCGCGCTGGCGCAGCTTACTGACTCGCTCAGACCTTAGCGAAAAGAATATCCCCATTGTTATTGCCGCTTTCTGTGCGCTCCACAATACCTGTGAGAGTAAGGGGGAGACCTTTATGGCGGGGTGGGAGGTTGAGGCAAATTGCCTGGCCGCTGATTACGCGCAGCCAGACACCAGAGCGGTTAGAGGAGCACAGCATGGCACGGTGCGCATCAGAGAAGCTTTGAAAATGAGTTTTGTGACTGGCCAGGCTACGGTGTGAAACTTCTGTTTGTTTCTCCTTGATGAACCCTCCACCCCTCCCCCCCCACCCGGTTAACTCTACTTCCCTGTAAACCAACCACCCCACCCTCCCCTACCCTCCCCCCTTCGAGCACCACTTGCAGAGGCAATAAAGTCATTGTTACTTTACATTCATGCATTCTTTATTCATTCATCACACAACTAGGGGGATAATTGCCAACGTAGCCCGGGATGGGTGGGGGAGGAGGGAAGGAAAAGGACACACTGCAGTTTAAAACTTTAACTCTTATTGAAGGCCAGCCTTCTGATGCTAGGGCAATCATCTGGGGTGGAGTGACTGGGTGGCTGGAGGTCCCCCCACCGTGTTCTTGGGCGTCTGGGTGAGGAGGCTATGGAACTTGGGGAGGAGGGCTGTTGGTTACACAGGGGCTGTAGCGGCGGTCTCTGCTCCTGCTGCCTTTCATGCAGCTCAACCATACGCTGGAGCATATCAGTTTGATGCTCCAGCAGCCGGAGCATCGACTCTTGCCTTCTGTCTGCAAGCTGACGCCACCTATCATCTTCAGCCTGCAACTTGCTCTGTTCATCCCGCGATTCAGCATGCCACCTCTCCTCTCATTCATACTGTGCTTTTCTGTAGTCTGACATTGACTGCCTCCACGCATTCTGCTGTGCTCTCTCAGCGTGGGAGGACATCTGGAGCTCCGTGAACATATCATCCCGCGTCCTCCGTTTTCTCCTTTTAATCTTCACTAGCCTCTGTGAAGGAGAAACATTTGCAGCTGGTGGAGGAGAAGGGAGAGGTGGTTTAAAAAGACACATTTTAGAGAACAATGGGTACACTCTTTCACGTTAAATTTTGCTGTTCACATTACACAGCACATGTGCTTTCGTTACAAGGTCGCATTTTTCCTCTTATATTGAGGGCCTGCCGGTTTGGTGTGAGAGATCACTCACGCAGTGCCAGGCCACAGATTTCAGCTGGCAGGCAGCCACGGTAAGCCACAGTCTTTTGGCTTTTTTAACCTTCTTAACATGTGGGAATGGTTTCAAACAGTAGTGCTCTCATTTCCCATACCAAGCACCCGTTGGGTTGGCCATTTAAAATGGGTTTGCAATGTAAAAGGAGGGGCTGCGGTTTCAGGGTTAACATGCAGCACAAAGCCAACTAATTCCCCGCCCCCCCACACCCAATTCTCTGGGATGATCACTTCACCCCTCCCCCCACCGC
>NW_020689101.1:667-3140 GCF_002925995.2 Terrapene triunguis | reverse complement strand
ATCCCATAGTTCCCGCAGTCTCCTCCGCCCATTGGAATTCTGGGTTGCGATCCCAATGCCTGATGGGGCCAAAAACATTGTCGCGGGTGGTTCTGGGTATATCCTCCCCCCTCTCCAGGGAAGCAACGGCAGACAATCGTTTCGCGCCTTTTTCCTGGGTGAACAGTGCAGACGCCATACCACGGCAAGCATGGAGCCTGCTCAGCTCAAGACAGCAGTCATGAACATTGTAAACACCTCGCGCGTTATCGTGCAGTTTATGCTGAACCAGAACCTGCAAAACCAGGCGGCGAGGAGTAGGCTACGGCAGCGCGGCGGCGAGAGTGATGAGGATATGGACATGGAATTCTATCAAACCGCGGGACCCGGTGCTTTGGAAATCATGCTGTTAATGGGGCAGGTTATAGCCGTGGAACGCCGATTCTGGGCCCGGGAAACAAGCACAGACTGGTGGGACCGCATAGTGTTGCAGGTGTGGGACGATTCCCAGTGGCTGTGAAACTTTCGCATGCGTAAGGGCACTTTCTTGGAACTTTGTGACTTGCTTTCCCCTGCCCTGAAGCGCCAGAATACCAAGATGAGAGCAGCCCTCACAGTTGAGAAGCGAGTGGCGATAGCCCTGTGGAAGCTTGCACCGCCAGACAGCTACCGGTCAGTCGGGAATCAATTTGGAGTGGGCAAATCTACTGTGGGGACTGCTGTGATGCAAGTAGCCAAAGCAATCACTGAGCTGCTGCTACCACATTCTGGGAAATGTGCAGGTCATAGTGGATGGCTTTGCTGCAATGGGATTCCCTAACTGTGGTGGGGCGATAGATGGAACCCATATCCCTATCTTGGCACCGGAGCACCAGGGTACCCAGTACATAAACCGCAAGGGGTACTTTTCCATGGTGCTGCAAGCACTTGTGGATCACAAGAGACGTTTCACCAACATCAACGTGGGCTGGCCGGGAAGGGTTCATGACGCTCGCGTCTTCAGGAACACTAATCTGTTTAAACGGCTGCAGCAAGGGACTTACTTCCTGGACCAGAAAATAACCGTTGGGGATGTTGAAATGCCAATAGTTATTCTTGGGGACCCAGCCTACCCCTTAATGCCAGGGCTCATGAAGCCATACACAGGCAGCCTGGACAGGAGTCAGGAGCTGTTCAACTACACGCTGAGCAAGTGCAGAATGGTGGTAGAATGTGCATTTGGCCGTTTAAAAGGTTGCTGGCGATCATTACTGACTTGCTCAGACCTCAGCCAAACCAATATCCCCATTGTTATTTCTGCTTGCTGTGTGCTCCACAATCTCTGTGAAAGTAAGGGGGAGACCTTTATGGCGGGGTGGGAGGCTGAGGCAAATCGCCTGGCTGCTGATTACGCGCAGCCAGACACCAGGGTGATTAGAAGAGCACACCAGGAAGCGCTGTGCATCAGAGAAGCTTTGAAAACCAGTTTCATGACTGGCCAGGCTACAGTGTGAAATTTCTGTTTGTTTCTCCTTCATAAAAACCCGCCCCCTTTATTGACTCATTCTCTATAAGGAACCCACCCTCCCCCTTCCCCAGCTTGCTTTCAAAGGAAATAAAGTCACTATCGTTTAAAAATCATTTATTCTTTATTAATTATAAACATAGGGAGAGAACCGACAAGGTAATCTGGGTGAGGTTTGGGAGGAGGATAGGAGGGAAGTAAAAGGCAACTGAAAAAATTCAATATAATGACAGCCTTTTGGTTGGGCTGTCCACTGGGGTGGAGTGGGAGGGTGCACGGAGCCTCCCCCCCCGTGTTCGTACACGTCTGGGTGAGGAGGATATGGAACATGGTGAGGGAGGAGGGAGGTTATACAGCGGCTGCAGCGGCAGTCTGTTATCCTGCTGCCGTTCCTGAAGCTCCACCAGACACCGGAGCATGTCCGTTTGATCACGCAGCAGCCCCAGCATTGCAGCCTGCCACCTCTCATCTCGAGCGTCCCTCATGACCTCACGTTCACTGGCATCTTTCCTAAATTTAGATACCGTGTCCTTCCACTCATTCAAATGAGCTCTTTCATTGCGGGTGCATTCTATTATTTCCGCAAACATCTCGTCTCGCGTCCTCTTTCTCCGCCGCCTTATCTGAGATAGCCTTCGGGACGGAGGAGGGAGGCTTGAAAAAATTGCAGCTGCTGGAGGGAGGGTTGAAAAAAAGGAGAGAAGTTTTTAAAATGATACATTTTACAGAACAATGCTTATACTCTTTCATGGTGAACAACACTATTCACATTACATAGCACATGTGATTTCAGTACAAGGTCGCATTTTCCATCTTAATATTGAGTGCCTGTGGCTTTGGTATTAGAGATCACAGACGCAGGTCCGGGCAACAGAATTCAGCTTGCATGCGGCCATGGTAAGCCATTGTCTTTCGGCTTCTGCGCCCTCCTTTCCCACATACCAAGCAAAGCCCGTTGACTGCTGCGGTTTTCCTGTTAACCTTCAGCAG
>NW_020689101.1:0-567 GCF_002925995.2 Terrapene triunguis | reverse complement strand
TGGCTAACTGCAGGGAAGGATTTCTTTTCAGCCACAGGCAAACAGCCGAGTAGGAATGGCCACCTCTGTGCCTTTAATTAAATTCCCGTATTTCAACCAGGTTACCATGAGCGATATCACTCTCCTGAGGATTACACAGCGAGATAAAGAACAGATGTTGCTTGAATGCCAGCAAACACCGGGACCATACGCTGCCAGGCTTTGTCATGCAATGATACCAGATTACTTGCTGCAAGCATGGCGTGGTCAAGTGTCCTACCATGGAGGACGGAATAAGGCTGCACTGGCCAGAAACTTTGTGGCAAGGCTTTTGGAGTACCTCCAGGAGAGCTTCATGGAGATGTCCCTGGAGGATTTCCGCTCCATCCCCAGACACGTTAACAGACTTTTCCAGTAGCTGTACTGGCCGCGAATGCATCCCAAGTCCTCAGGGCAAAGTAATCATTAAAAAACGCTTGCTTTCAAAACAAGTGTTATATTTTAAAAGGTAAACTCACCTGAGGTCCCTTCCATGGGGTCATGGTCTTGGATACTGGCTTGGGAGGGTTGGGAGGGTACTTCAGTCAG
>NW_020689100.1:0-8645 GCF_002925995.2 Terrapene triunguis | reverse complement strand
AGTTCCCTCAGCCTCTCCTCGTAAGTCATGTGCCCCAGCCCCCTAATAATCGCCCCTTTACACTGGATTGGTACCCCTCCTTCTGTGGTTTGTGCTCACTGGGCATGTGGGTTTCCTCAAAGGCATCAGCCAGAGTGGCTATTTCTAACACAGAGTTTAAAGATTTATCCCACGGGCTCATCCGTAGCTCGTCAGAGCATATGCTTAAGAAATGTTCTTGAGCAAAGAGCTCAAGCAACAGGTCATAACCCTCAGCCCCTTTCCTCTTTTTCTCATTAGGCCACACATCGTATAAGCGTATTCCCTATAACTCGTGCCAGCACCTTTTTAAAGATGTCTAAATTTTAACCTATCCGACTCGGGAGTAATTTGAAACCTTCGTAAAACAGTTTTCTTACGTTCAGAATATCGCAAAGCTTCCTCGAGCGGCATCTGAAAAAATACATCCAAAGCTTTACCGGACAGTTTGGCCATAAGTGTGGGGATTTTCTCGTCCTCAGGAATTTTATAAATCTCACACAGCCTTTCAAAGGTGGTGAGATAATTGTCAATGCCCTCTGATTCCTTGTACGCAGGAAACAGCTCTGCCAAGCTGAGGGTTTCTTCACTGGAGGGAGAGGTGGTGATTCCGAGATCTTGTCCTGATTATATTTCCTCTCCTTCTCCTTTTCTTGGGCCTCTTTTTTCTTTCAGCTCCCTGGTTCGCCTATGGGTAGCTTCTCGCTCCTTCTCCCTCATCTGTGCTTGCCCCCTTTGGTGCTCATGTTCTCTGTCTCTTTCATCTTTCCCCAGTCTGGCCGGCTCTAGCATTGAGGCTGTTTCACCGGAGCTCATTTTAATGCTTTTCTGTTTCTATTTCCCTTACCTGTGTTGAGTCTAAACTTTTGATGAGCTTAAACTTAACCCAGACTTGATGTCTCTGTCTGAACTTTTAATCAAAGCTCTGACCTGCGAACTACTCATGACACCCCCCTCCCCTTAAGTAGCCATCTCCCCTTTTGTCTTTTCGAATCTACATTTTAACCTGTTTTATCCTGTAGAATCTTGATTGATTATGCATGACCATTATGATCTGTTAATCACTTTGTTTACTTCTGTGTATAAATATTGATGCTCACCCCTAATAAACTTGCCACATTACTCTAAAGCCTTTTAAGCTAAGGATAGTGTGAGCCCGTTGATCAATGAATTGGTGTCTGGTCTCTGACAGATTGTGAGCCCATACCAACTCCACACGAACTCGGGTGCTGGAGAGGTGAGTAAGGACTTGCTTTTTACCTAACAATTTGGGGGCTCGTCCGGGATTTCCTTCTGGTGCGGTGCCTCTGTCCAGTGGTCAGACCACTCATATACGAATTGGCAGGCGCCACGGGAGATTTCTCCCAGCCAATTCAATATTGAGGGGTCGTGTACTGGACAGCAGAATAAACGCCAGTTGGAGGGCTCCTGTCAGACACCATGGGTCAAGGGACTAGCGTGCCTCTTGAGAGTCCGCTGGGGATTGTAAATAAGTTATGGAACGAAGGGAAACTCCCAGTACAGACAGGAATGTCTAGGAGGAAGTTGTACACACTGTGTGTAAGGAATTGGACTGGGTATACCGCGGTATTGGCCGACCCGGAGATGAGGTGGCCTTCGTATGGCTCTTTCGAACAGGCTGCCTTAAGAGGAGTAAGGAGCCAGATCGAAAAAGACCATCCGGGACAGTTATGTTACAGGTTTTGTTGGGACACAGCAGCAGAGCTGTGGAAATCTTTAAAAATTATGGCAGTCAGGTATTCTCCCGAGAGTGAACCCCCTCCATGTTATTTCAATGAAGGGTGTAAACCACGGCGTGTTTTGACTCGTCAGTTGGTCCCCACTGCACCTGCCCCTATTCCTCCGCAGGGGGACTCTCTCCAGGGCGCAGAGGGGAATCTGCAGGACTCCAGATCGGAATCTCTGCAGAGGGATAAGGGGGAAATGGAGGGGCACACCTCGGGAGGAGTAATTACTAGGCAAAAGATCAAGCAGATGCAGCAGGATGCATACCCCTCCCCTGAGGATAGCCCAGAGGCTGCCTCCGCCAAACCTTTTGTGAGTGATAAAGGTGTAAGTAGAGAAATGCCTTTACAGGTGCACGACCAACCTTTTGTGGACAATAATGGCCAGTTACAACATACTAATATTGTGGAATATAAAGGATGGCTAGAATGGGACTTGAAAGAGTGGGGACGGTTGTCAGGGTCCTTTAGGGAAAATCCCCAAAAGATCACAGAACTTTTAAAAAGATTGTTTTCAAGTCATAATCCTACTTATACGGATGTAGATCAGTTGTTAAGTAGAGTTTTGACCAGAGAAGAACGTAGTAAATTGTGAATGGCAGAAAGGACATGGGGGGATAGCGATGCGGTTAATACCACTTGGATGGATAGGCGGGATCAAGCCGCTGGCTGGAATCCCCTAGACTGGAGTCAGCCAAGGCTGACTCAACTGCGAACAGATCGAGAGCGATTGTTAGAAAAACTCAAAGAAATGGCTCGCCGCTCGCCTAATCAGGCTAAGTTCATGCAGATTCGGCAGGAATCTGATGAGCCACCCAGAAAGTTCTGGTCGAGGCTATTGGAGGGGGCCCGAATGTTCACTCAGATGAATCCTGAAAAAGAAGCAGACCACCCTACTCTTATTTCGTTTTTTGTGAATCAGTCAGTGCCCCTTGTAAGGGATTATTTCTTAAAGTTTCGCCCTTGTTGGGGAGGTGAGTCAGTCACTTCAGTGTTGGACGTAGCTGATTTTGCATGGGAGAAAGAAAGGGAAAGTAGTAAAAAGAAAGAGAAAAAAGGAAAAATATAAGTTAATGGCTTTAGCTTTTCGCGGCGGTGTTCGAGGCAGAGGCCGTGGCCGTGGCAGGGGATTTCAGGGTGCTCGGGGAAGAGGGTCCTGGCAACCCCAGCCACCAGGAAATTGTTTTCAGTGCGGACAGCCCGGTCACTTTAAACGTGAATGCCCCTGGGAACGCCCAGAGGGTCCGGTCGCATCCGCAGATACTTACACCAGGGACAAATACACCCCTGCACCACCAGCTCAGCCCGTTCCCCAGGCCTGGATCAACTACGGGCAACAGCAGCAGCTGCAGCAAACTCAGCCTCCTCAATAACGGTACCCCGGGGGCGAAGGCAAACAATGTGATGGTCTTATTTCCTTAATGTCTTTAGCCGGCTCCTTCCTCACTTTCTCCCCTCCCAGCAAAGAGCCTCGTCTAACCCTTTCAGTCCAAGGACTGCCTGTCTCTTTCCTCATTAATACTAAAGCTACTTTCTCTCTTTTAAATCATGCCCCCTCTCCCTGGCTATCCTCTGAGGTTAAAACTGCAACTGGGGTGAAGGGCAACCCACAGTCTCTGGAACTCACTTTGCCTCTAAATGTTATTTATGCTGATAAATGTTTTTCTCACCGTTTTCTTTTTTCCTCAGCTTGTCCGATCCCTTTAATGGGCCGGAATTTACTCTGTAAGCTTAAGGCTACTTTAACCTGCACTCCTGAAGGGGTAGGATTATTGATGACAGTGTTAGAAAATTCGGCCCCAACTCAGGGTAATTGGGAACCCCCCCCCCCTCTCTCCCCTGACCTCACTGACTTGCCTTTAACCCTCTGGGAAATTTCTGACACTGATGTTGGCCTGCTCCTTTCGGCAGAGCCAGTAAGAATTCAAGTGAAGCCCTCCTTAACCCCCCCGTCAGTCCCTCAATACCCCCTGTCGCTGGAAGCCCGGGAGGGCATCCGCCCCATTATCGAGGGATTCATTGCACAAAAGCTAGTCCGCCCTCAGCGCACTCCCTGTAACCCCCCTATACTGCCTGTCAAAAAGCCTCCTAAAAAGGACGGAGACCCTATTCGTTGGCGCTTTGTACAGGATCTACGGGTTGTTAATCAGTATGTGGTCCCTCTTCATGCAGTAGTTCCTGATCCAGCTACTATCATCAGCCAAATCCCCTGGGATGCTGAGTGGTTCACTGTTATTGACTTAAAATCAGCCTTTTTCAGCATTCCTGTGCACCCAGACTCTCAGTATCTCTTTGGTTTCACCTGGGAGGAACAAAGTTATGTCTGGCAACAACTTCCTCAAGGCTACAGAGACAGCCCCACAATTTTCAGCCAATGCCTCCGCCACGACTTGGAAGGCTTCACCAGTCCGCAGGGATCCACGTTAGTCCTATACGTAGATGACATCCTATTAGGTAACCGCAAAAAAGCTGCCCTCCGCATCAATGGTAAGGCACTTTTATTATACCTACACACCAGAGGCCACAAGGTAAACCCTAACAAAATTCAGTGGGTCTCACAAAAGGTCCAATATCTGGGCTTCCTGTTAACCCCAGAGGGGAGACAAATGGACCCAGTCCTCATAAAAACTATCCAAAATTGCCCTCTGCCAAACACCAAAAAACAACTTCGAGGTTTCTTAGAATTAATTGGCTTCTGTCGCCCCTGGTTGCCGTCCTGCGGGGAGTTAAGCAAACCGTTCCACCGACTCACTGCTAACCTTGCTCCTGACCCTTTGCAGTGGTCCCCGAACACAATCCAAGCCTTTCAGTTACTCAAGAACAGTGTGGCCTCCTCCATGTCTCTCCGCCCCCCCAATTACAGCAAACCCTTTCACCTTTTTGTCCACGAGAGGGGCGAAATTGCTAGTGGCGTCCTTACCCAGCTGAGCGGGCCCCACCATTTCCCGCTTGCTTTTTACGCTCAGCAGATCGACCCTGTCGCTCAGGGAACCCCATCCTGCACCCGGACTCTGGCAGCAGCTGCCCTGCTGATCACAAAGGCAAAGAGCCTGACCCTGGGTCATTTTACCACGGTTTGGACCTCTCATGCCTTGTCAGCCCTTCTGCGTAGGGGCACAACCCAAGTCTTTTCGGCCCATCGGCAGCAACAGCTAGAGGCCGAACTCTTAGAAGACACTAACCTAATTTTTGAAAGGTGTGGGCCCCTTAATCCAGCTACCTTGCTTCCTGACCTGCCAGTCCTCCAGGATCAGCACGACTGTGTGGAAGTAGTTTATAGCATCTTACAGATAAGGGACAACCTGTTTGACGTGTCACTGGACAACCCTGATTGCATCCTCTTCTCGGACGGAAGCTCCTTCTATGTTGATGGCAAGCGTTTCACCGGTTATGCAGTCACCTCTGAATGGGACATTCAAGAGGCCGCCTCACTGCCAGGCAACTGGGGAGCCCAAGCCGCCGAACTCTATGCCCTGGCCCGAGCTTGCCAGTTGGCCGCTGGTAAGACCGTTACCATTTTTACTGATAGCAAGTATGCTTTTGGAGTTGTGCATTGTCACATCCACCTCTGGAAGTTTCGAGGTTTCCAGACAGCTGCCGGTAAACCCATTCAGCACCTCCCCCTCATCCACAAGCTTTTGGACGCCCTCCAAGAACCCTCGGTCCTGGCTGTAGTTCACTGCCGGGCCCATACTAAAGATGATAGCCCCGTCACCCGTGGGAATGCCCTGGCTGACGCCTCCGCCAAGACGGCTGCCGTCTTACCCTTAGCCATGCCCACGTTGGCTATTGCAGCCTCCTCCTTTACTCCACCGCACCCCGTACCAGTACCCGCTGCTGAACTACAGTCGTGGGAGAGCCTCGGAGCCACTCTGGTCAAAGGGACCTGGCTTATGCCGGATGGCCGAGCCTGCCTCCCTCGCTCCACATACCCCGTGGCAGTTCGCTGGCACCATGATAAGGGGGGTCACTACGGCACGCACGCCCTTGTGGACACCATCGCTCGCTTTTGGTATGCTCCAGGCATTCAACCCTACTGCCTGTCAATAGTGAAAGCATGCAGCACATGTCAGCGTAATGGACCTGCTCCGCCTCTTAACAAAATTAAGGGTGGAAGACCTCCGCCTGCTGCTCCATTTCAACATCTTCAAATTGACTTTGCAAATATGCCAAAGGCTTTTGGAAAAAAGTACCTCCTTGTTTTGGTTTGCCCTCTAACTTCCTGGGTCAAAGCTTTTCCTACTGCTAATTGTACTGCTGCCACAGTGGCAAAAATTCTCCTTAAAAACATTGTACCCCGTTTTGGCATCCCTCTCATGCTTGACTCAGATCGCAAACCTCACTTTACTGGTCATGTCCTTGGCCGTTTAGAACAAGGACTGGGCATTTCACACTCCTTTCATACACCCTACCACCCCCAGTCTAGCGGGAAAGTTGAGCGTATGAATAGGGAGCTTAAGTTTACATTGGCTAAATACTGTCAGAAAACAGAGTTAAAGTGGCCTCAGGTACTTCCCTTGGTCCTGTTTCACCTTCGTACTCACCCAACCCGTGTATTGGGATTATCCCCCTTTAAACTGCTCTATAAACACCCCCCTTTCAAAGGCGGGGCGCTACCACGTGCTGATGTTTCACTATTGGAAGGGAATCATATAACCGCGTGCCAGTTTCTCTCCCTACAGGCTCGCTTCCATATCCTTTGGAAAGCCTCGCAGTTTTCCCAAACCGTGCCACTGGAAGAACAGATCCACCCGTTCCAACCAGGGGACTTCGTCTGGGCCAAAAAGTTCGTTCGTGGCAACACCCTCCAGCCAAGGTTTACTGGACCCCACCAGGTTCTTTTAACAACCCAAACTGCAGTGTTCCTGAAAGGACGCAAATCCTGGATCCACCACTCCCACGTCAAGCCAGCCGTAGTAAACCACAGTAACGGACCAGCAGCTCTTGCCACCACTAAGAACACTGCCTCTAACCAGTAAACCAGCTTACCTCTTTCAAACATCAGACTTAAATTAACTCAAAAAAAATAAAAGAACCTTTTATTCTGACAACTGTATGTTTTTTATTATGCCTTTTTAGTTTATTTTCTGCTTATAAAAATAATGCTTTTATTAAATATTCCCACACGGTTAAAACTCGTATTTTAAAAAATAAAAGTAATTGCTGGGTATGTACTCAATTTCCAGTAAATGCAAAACAGAAACTACTAAAATCTTTAACCAATAAAACTGTGACCCTATTTAAAAATCAGGCCGGGAAAATGTCCCAGCTGCACCAGTTAGCTTTGCAAAACCGAATGGCTTTAAACATAATGTTAGCAGCCCAGGAAGAAACTTGCGCCCTCATAAATAAAAAATGCTGTGTTTTTGTAAATAACACCTACTCTAACACTTTTCAACGTACCAAACATCTAAGAAAAATGGCTAAAAACTACTCTGGCCAGCCACCTTATAATTGGTGGGGAGCCTTATAAAATTGGCTGCCTGAATTTGGGTGGGTTAAAAAACTCTTAATGGGTATTGTTGGGGCCATAGTAATCCTTATAATACTGTGTTGCTGTATTCAGTGTGTCCCCTCCCTCATAAACTCATGTGGGTCAGTTTATTCTTTTCCTACTTCAGCCAAGGGCCTTACTCTCTTCAAGTTGGCCCAGGCTAAAATTGCCAAGCGGCCCTTGGCTCCTTAAAATGGGGTGTAGCTTTTGGTATATAGTTATCCCAAAGCTACAAATAAAAAAATGTTAAGTCTAAACTTTTAATAAGCTTAAACTTAACCCAGACTTAATGTCTCTGTCTGAACTTTTAATCAAAGCTCTAACCTGCGAACTACTCATGACACCCCCCTCCCCTTAAGTAGCCATCTCCCCTTTTGTCTTTTTAAATCTACATTTTAACCTGTTTTATCCTGTAAAATCTTAATTAATTATGCATAACCATTATAATCTGTTAATCACTTTGTTTACTTCTGTGTATAAATATTAATGCTCACCCCTAATAAACTTGCCACATTACTCTAAAGCCTTTTAAGCTAAGGATAGTATAAGCCCGTTAATCAATAAATTGGTGTCTGGTCTCTGACAGATTGTGAGCCCATACCAACTCCGCACGAACTCGGGTGCTGGAGAGGTGAGTAAGGACTTGCTTTTTACCTAACACCTGAAATAAGCAAACAGAAAACAAGAAACTGTAACCCCCCCCTTTGATTGTTTCCAGCCATCACACTTGAGACTCACTTAAAATTCCTATATACTAGCGCTTAAAGTGTAAACCTCATTTAAAATACCAAGCTCTGCATGCACCCTGATCACTGCACACCGGTGACATGCCCAGAGCAGTCTAGGCGGATGAATAGCTGTCACTCAGTCCTCTAATCTGGGCTTTACTGCCGTAACCTCCAGTCTGGATGGCTCACAAGCAGCCTCCATCCAGCGTGTTAGTTACTCTCAGCTATGTCTGTATGCGAACTGCAGCCTTGGCTCTCACTAGCCTGAAGTACACACCCCAATCCACACTCAGACCCAGATTCCCCCCAGGAGACACAAAGTCTAATGAGAAAGGATGTTTGCTGGCTGATGGCTCTGTTTACATGTCAATTAAGCAGAACACAATCCATTGTTTGAGGCAGACCCTGTTTGTCAACTTCCGTGTGGTCGGGGCTCTGGTTTGGAGCTTGTGTTAATAGCACCAGACAGTGGAATCCTATAACTTTATGTAACGCCTCATCCCTTTCCTCCCTGCATTACTCAGGAACAGGCAAACCTCACCTGTGTGCCTGGGCCCCTGATGTTGTTGACAGTAAAGCTGAGTATCCCAGGGCTGCTGTTGGATGGGGGGACTCCTCGATCCACCCCTCTGCTGCAGTTAGGGTGACCAGATGTCCCAA
>NW_020689099.1:0-1246 GCF_002925995.2 Terrapene triunguis | reverse complement strand
CTGAACCAAACTCCTTCCATGTTTAAACTCTGATCGACCTCAAAAGCCAGGTGCAAGTGGAATATGTAAGCAACCAGTTATCTGTGTGCAACCCCCTGCTCAAGCGGTAATAATGAGGCCTGCATGTTTCTGGCTGAAGGGAAAAAGGACAAGATAACGGTTTAAAGAAGTTACTAACAAGCTAGGCTTATAGCTGCCAAGAATGACTTAACTGCTTAAATGTAATCGTTATTTGCTTAGTAACTGTTACCAGGGAAGGGAGGGGTAGAGAGAGAGGAATGGAGGGGAGGGAAGGGGGGGTAGCGGGGGAAGGGGGGGATGAGGCTTGACTGCAAAAGGTATAAAGGAAAAAAAAGCTGTTTCTGTTAGTGTGCTGGATTTGAGACATGCCTGTCTCCTAGCACCGCTTTGAGATCTCAAATAAACTTTGTTGGCTTCTCCACCTGGTGTGTTTATTGGCGCGAAGCACACCGGGCCACGAACCTCGCTGTTGCTTTGCCTCGGGCATTCTGTGCCAGCAACACTATTTTGTAACTGTGAAGCTGAGACCAGAGGGGAATCTTCTGTGTTTTTAAATCTTTTTATTACCCTGTAAAGTTACCTTCCATCCTGACTTTGCAGGTGTGATTCTTTTATTTTTTTCTTTATAAATAAAGTTCTTCTTTTAAGAATCTGATTGGTTTCAGTCTGGTCTGTGCTTACATTGCTAACCAATTGGTTGGTATTTTATTCTCAAGCCTCCCAGGAAAGGGGGAGAAGGGATTTGGGGGGATATTTTTGGGGGATAGGGATTCCAAGTGACCTGTCCCTGGATTTTTGTGTAAATCACTTTGTGGTGGCAGCAATATCATCCAAGGACAAGAAAAGGATTTGTGCCTTGGTAAATTCTCCTTGTAAAGATAAGGAGGGTTTAGGCCTTAACTATAAAAAGTACAACAGAGGGGCCCTCTTCTGTCTATTGCAGCCTCTGAGACGTGGCTGCCGGGTTTGGAAGGGAAACGAAGTCACCCCCCTTCCCACACCACACCCTGCCCTGGAGAGGGGCAGAGACTCTGGTCTGATGGGTGTCAGGGCGTCCAGGAACAGGGCAGAAGTTAGGCGCTATAGGTCCTTTTTTAAATCTCAGATCTGCATAGGGTTTCATGCAGGGGAAGCCTAAACCATAGTGATTGAGATCCCAGTCATTGGCTGGATTTCATCCTGAATATGGACATTTGACTATAACCTATGGACTATTTCCAAAAGA
>NW_020689098.1:0-2801 GCF_002925995.2 Terrapene triunguis | reverse complement strand
CCTTTCAGTCGGCTGTACACCTCCCTGGCTGTGGGGTCCAGTGAGGGAATGAGAAATTGGAGCCTGTCTGCAGGGTCAACCTGGAGCAGCTCGCAGGTATTCTCAAAGGCCGTCAGGAAGGTATCCATGTCCTCCCCCTCCTTGCGCTGGACCAGCAAGCACTTATCAAAGCTCTTTGCAGTCTTGGGTCCCCCCTCGCTCACGGCAGCTGGGGCCCCACTGCTCCTCAGCCTGGCCAGTTCCAGCTCATGCTGACATTGGTCCCGCTCATGCTGACGTTGTTTCTCCTTCTCTTCCCGCTCCTGCTTCAGTTCTTGCCGCCTTATCTCGAGCTCTTTGAGTCTCAGCTCCCTGTCACATTCCAGTCGCATCCGCTCCCGGGACGGGGAGCTCCGCCGGGACGATCCCCTGCTGGCGGCCGGGGTCAGGGTGCCCTTGGTATTCGCTGGGCTTCCCGCAACCCCTCCCCGAGGCATAGGTAGGCATGGTCTCGGGATGTCCTCGGCAGCAGTCTGACCTCTCCCCGCCATGTCAGGCCCCGGGGCCCGCGCTGCATCCGCCGGGCGGCTGCCCTCAGGGACAGGGCTCGGTTCATCCAAGCGATCCCTCTCCTCCAGCTGGGCAATGAGCTGTTCCTTGGTGGACCTCCCAATGCGCAGCCCCCTCTGCCTGCACAGCTCCACCAGGTCGCTCTTGAGGCGTTTAGCAAACATCCTCCTGCTGGCCGCTCGCCGGCCTGTGCTCTCCGCTTTCCACCGTTCCAGGGGGGCCCCTAGTGTGCCAGCCCCTCTTCAGGTCACCCCCTCTCTGCCAGGGTTGAGCTGCAGACTCCTCTGCCCCGGGACTGCTCACTGCGATCCCCCAGGGGAGCCTGTTACTGCAACAGTCCTTCTCACTGGTCACACACTCCCAGGGCTCACTCACCCCCTGAATCGTCTCTCTCTGACTCTTCAGCACGCCTGGTCCCCGTCAATCCCCCTTCATTTTACTTCTCCCCAGTCACTTACTGAAGGAAGAGCCGTCCACGGGGTGCAGTACATCCCACCGCTGCCACCAGTTGTCACGGAGTATGGGGGGACTCAGGGCCCTGCACCCCCGGCTTCCTGTGATTCACCATGACTCTCAGCCAGCCAGTAAAGCAGAAGGTTTATTTAGACGACAGGAATACAGTCCAAGACAGGTCTTGCAGGCGCAGACAACAGGACCCCCACAGTTAGGTCCATCTTGGGGTCCCCGGGCACCCTAGCCCCCTTGGGGGATCAGAGCCCTGTCTGCCTTCCAGCCAAGGTCACTAGCCAGCTCTTCCAACTCTCTGCCTTCAGCGACCCCTCCCCCCGCCTTTGTTCAGTTTCCCGGGCAAAGGTGTCACCTCGCCTCTCCCCCCCCCCCGGGTTCTCAGGTTACATGCTCAGGTATGCAGACTATCCTAGCCACACTCCCCTGTCAGCATTCACAGACCACTTTAAGAACAGTCTCAGTTCGTCACACCAGTTTCCTGGGCCAAGGTGTCACCTGGCCTCTAACCCCTTCCTGGGTTCTCATGTTACATGCTCAGGTATTCTCCATCGGTCAGTTTCCCGTCCCCCAATGCAGACTATCCTAGCTACACTCCCCTGCAACCTTCCCAGCCAACACTCCCCACTCAGCATTCACAGACCACAGTAAGAACAGTCCCAGTTCGTCACACTGTGTAAGCAGAGTCAGGATGAGCTCTCCCCTGACATCTGGTGGTGAATTGTGGAAAAGAACTTCAGGGGCTGATCTTGTTTGCATAGACACACCCACCCTGCCTAGCATGAACCCACAGCCGCCCAAATGGTCACTTGGGCTGCTGTGGGATCCCCAGTTTCTCTGTTATTGGGGCAGGAAGAATAAAGTGTTGTTACCCTGATTATGTGAATCAAGGTCAGTGGAACTGTTTTATGACAGAGGGACTCGCCATCAACTAAGTAGCACTCGCTAGACAAGGGACATGGGTTCCAAAACCTAGTGAATTGAGAGAGGCCTGAAATATCAATTGCACTCCCTTGTCTCTCTACCGTGGAATATCAGAGCTCATTTTAATTCTATTAGGAATCTAGTTACAGGCTGCTGAGCTGAATTCACTTTGGGCCAATGGTTCACCAGCACTGAAGCTCCCCTAGTACAAGCTGAAATCACTAAAGAGCTGAAATCTCTGAGTGCTGGGGGGGGCTGAAGTTATGTTGTTGAGCGGTTGGTGGAACAGAGCAGTTCACGGAAGGGCTAGAGCGGCTCACGGGACGGAGGGTGGAGCGGAGCAGCTGCGGCAGAACCCCATGGAGAAGCGGGGCAGTCGGCCTCGGACCACGTAAGGTGCCCCCTAACACCGCTGCGCCCCCCCCCCCCCCCCCCGCCACAGGCTGGGAGGTAAAACTCTGCAGATAACTTTTGAACTCTGGGAAACTGGAGTGTTTAAGGGAATTGCTGGTGTGACGTGTGGTTAGCCAGTGGGGTGAGACCGAAGTCCTCTGTCTGGCTGGTTTGCTTTGCCTTAGAGGTGGAGAAACCCCAGCCTAGCTCTAAGCGATTTGTCCTGAATTGGCTCTCTCCTTTGGGTCCCGCCAGAACCAGCACCGTTACAGCCACTCATCGGGGCTGTGTGGAAAACGGAGCCCGTCCTGCTACTTTGAGGCCTTTTGTCAGAGCAATTACAAAATTGGGTGATCAAGATAATAGCGCTGCTGTAACAACCATAGATGCCTGAGAGGTGACTGACTGCGTGCCGCACGGCATCCGGATTGAAAAACTAGACCGGCCTCAAATGAACATAGGAAACGGAT
>NW_020689097.1:838-3701 GCF_002925995.2 Terrapene triunguis | reverse complement strand
CAGAGGGGAAGTGACCCAGGGAAGGCTGAAGGCAAGGGGAGAGAAGGCGGGCCGAGAGGCTGCCGTTAGAGGGTCCCTGGGTCGGGACCCAGAGTAGCAGGTGGGCCTGGGTCCCCCCCTCTTTCCCCCTTGTGCTGCACTGGGCCGTGGAGCAGTGGCCGAGTCAGGCTGCAACCTGCCCCCTGACGTAAGAGGGGCTAGACTTGGGGGTTGTGGCAGGCCGCTGAGGCCAGTGCAAAGACTCCTGTTAACCCCCCACCTCCCCGGAAGGGGGTGTGGATGGACTAAGGGACACTGCCAGAGGGCAGTGGTCTGGAAGAGGATGCCAGAAGCCGGAGAGCGATGCAGGTCCACACACTAACTGAGGGTGAGACAACGGACGGGACACCACCAGGAGGGGGCGCTCCACTGGACAGAGCTAACTCCCGAGACAACCAGTAGGAGGCACCAGAGGGTGAATCCCAACCCCGTCACACCCACCTACAAATAGATTCATATCAAATTATTGTTGGGCTCAAGATAAGGATAGGAAAGTACTGACACACTGGCAGAATAGAGCCAATCATGGTTATGTGAAAAAAAGGAAGAAATATCTCTTACTGGAGACATCTTTCTCTGAGGGAAATTAGAGATTCAAGATCTAGTACTTAGGTCAGATAAGAGATTCAAGAGTTTCCACTGAAGAGATTAATAATTAGTTGGATTTAAAAAAAAAAAATCACGCAAAGACTGTGGTATATTGTGCAAGTGACCTGGAAGATCAGAAGATTGATGATCTTAAAAAAGAAGCAAAATTTGTTTTGGAGGAAACTGAAGAATTGCAGTTACAGATCTCATATATTAGGATTACAGGAATACTGGAGGGAGCAGAAGGAATGGGAAGTATTCAGTAGCACTAGAGACAAAGAGCAGAAAATAGAGAATGAAATCATGATATAAGTAATCTCTGGGGTCCTATGATAGCACCCAAGCCCTGTGATCACTGTTAATTTTTTTAAGAATTATTGATAAAAATCCTGTAAGAAATGAAGGGGTGAAGAGGAAGAAGGAATAATGAAGTATTAAAACTACAGTTCGAAAAACAAACAAACCCCAATTCAGATTGATTTTTAGTTCAGTCCGGAAACACTTAAATGAAGACTAGAATCAGTGCTGCAATATCCTTGTTGCAAAGTGAAGAACACCTGGAATTGAGCATGCAGGTAGACATACTTAATTCGTTATAACTTTTCTTCAGCTCCATGATGGTCAAACAAATTTTGTAAGACGTAACTCTGAAACAAATGTCTGTGCAAGTGAACCTTCACTAAGGGGAGAAAAATGAAAGGAATCTGGCCTTTTGAATATTTAATTAATTGTTTCTTAAATAAGGCTTACACTATGTATGAGTTTGTTTGGTGTATTATGTATTATTATGATGTTACCACTAATAGGTATATAGTAGTTGTAGAGAGGAATTATGGTGTAAATTAAAGGTTTTATGTTCTTGCTGCTATTGCTCCAGGGAATATTATTATATTATATATAATTCCATCTATGAGATATACAGAAGATTTCTTGATGTTAAATATTAACAAAAATAAAGAAGTCAATATTTTAAAAGTTATTTTATGAAGTACGGAATTAAGTTTAAAAAATCCCATCAAGTGGTTATCAAAATGCAGTTCTTTGAAAAATATGTAAATAAAAATGCACCTTCTTACTCAAGAACTGCTGCTTTTGTGTAGTCAGTCATATCTGATGACTTTACTGAGTACATTTTTACTATGTTTTACTCCCATTAGTAATGTAGAACCATTGCAGAGGGTGTGCTGGATTTAATTCTAGCTCACACATCAACATAACTGTTAAATTCTGACGGAAGAATTTTCCTATATGTGATCTGGAGAGGGCCCAGCTTGAATTTCAGAGTAGGTTTGCATGGCTAGATTTTTTTGAGCAGACTATGGAAGACCATGATGGCAATTCTGTGAAATCACTTTTCAATGTAGAATTGCACTTAAAGATGTCCACAGAGAAAAACTGTAGAGAAAATGGGTATCACAAGAATATAAATTAATGTGGTTTAAATTATATTAGTCAGTGGGAAAAGAATATAAAAATCACCTGATTAGATAGCTGTTTATATTTTATAGTAAAAGCCACACAGGATGAATAATTTAAAATTATTGATATGAGACAGAACTATAAAAACATTAAGGGGTATTAATTGTCTAGTTAAGCATAATTAGACTTCATGAAAAAAAATTGGCAGATTTACAACAGATACACCTTGTTGGTAAGTATTATAAATTTAAGGCTTCCATTCTTCATGTAAATGAAACATAAGGGTTGCCATATTGGTCTATCAGAACATGCCTTTCAAATGTTTAATTAGGGGGAAAAAAGATACTTAATGTTACATGGTAGGAGTTAAAATTGAGTATAGTTGGATTTTATGTCACGTATATAAATTCAGAAACTGACTTTAAAATTATTTTCAGAGTTCCTGAGCATAAACTCCCTGATTACTGAAGAAGGGTTTAATTGTGTGTCAATGTATAGAAATAAATCAGGATCCACTGGCATATCTGAAGGCTTGGCAGAATTTGATTTTCTTTTTTTTAACAATTTCAACTGGTAAAATCAATGTTTATTTTTAAGCATTTTTTTATTTTTATCAATTTTAATTTTTTTTACAGCTGTGGGGAATTATGGGAGGGGAAGGCAATAATAATTTAGTGACAGTAAATTTTGAGATTAAAAAAGTTAAAGCTTTATAACCATTAAAACAAATTGTCAACATTGTATGTCAAAATATATAAAATATATAGCAGGGGTCGGCAACGTTCGGCACGCGGCTCGCCAGGGTAAGCACCCTGGC
>NW_020689097.1:0-738 GCF_002925995.2 Terrapene triunguis | reverse complement strand
AATGGGGGTGGCGGGAAGCCGTGGCCAGCACATCGCTCGCCCGCGCCGCTTCCCGCCGCCCCCATTGGCCCGGGATGGCGAACCGCGGCTAGTGGGGGCCACGATCGGCCGAACCTGCCACATCAGCAGGTAAATAAAACTGGCCAGGCCCGCCAGGGTGCTTACCCTGGCAAGCCGTGTGCCGAACGTTGCCGACCCCTGATATATAGCATTAAATCAAATTCTAATAAGTTCTCAAGCAGCATTTTTTTCTTACTTTGCCTATGTGCGTTTCTGTTATTATCAATGGAAATATTTTTGTGTTGGTTTTTATGTGTACTGTGAAATCAACATTTATCCATATTTACCAGTAATAATCTAATCATCTCAAACCTACATATCTTCCATCAGCTGTTAGTTTGATTATCAAACTGATGTCAGACTAAGTAGTAGATGCATGGAGAGAGGGCAATCTATAGAGGAAAGATTTTTCTTTTTTTCTCACTTGGTGATCCAGCCTAGTCTCATACGGAGTGGTTTTTAATAGGGGGAAATATGATGGATCAAATTCAGAAATATAGGATAGATTATATTTCTCCCCAGTTCAGATGGGTGTCTTGCTTAGGATAAAATTGTATTTTAATCTGAAATGACCATTCACATGGACTGCCAATAGAAGGCTCCATCAGGATCCATTAGCAAAAAGGGAAGGAGGTTCGGGAGTGGGGCAGAGAAGTAACTTGTTTGGATTTCTTGAAG
>NW_020689096.1:0-5650 GCF_002925995.2 Terrapene triunguis | reverse complement strand
TTATTAAGGGGACATTCAGAGGTGCCCCTTCCTGCTCTGCTGAACAGTTAGCCACGCGGTGGGGGGGAGGGGTGAAGCGATCATCCAAGAGAATTGGGTGTGTGGGGGGGAGGGGAGTTAGTTGGGTTTGTGCTGCATGTTAACCCTGAAACCGCAGCCCCTCCTTTTACATTGCAAACCCATTTTAAATGGCCAACCCAACGGGTGCTTGGTATGGGAAATGAGAGCGCTACTGTTTGAAACCATTCCCACATGTTAAGAAGGTTTAAAAAGCCAAAAGACTGTGTCTTACCATGGCTGCTTGCAAGCCGAAATCTGTTGCCTGGCACTGCGTGAGTGATCTCTCACACCAAACCGGCAGGCCCTCAATATAAGAGGAAAAATGCGACCTTGTAACGAAAGCACATGTGCTGTGTAATGTGAACAGCAAAATGTAACGTGAAAGAGTGTACCCATTGTTCTCTAAAATGTGTCTTTTTTAACCACCTCTCCCTTCTCCTCCACCAGCTGCAAATGTTTCTCCTTCACAGAGGCTAGTTAAGATTAGAAGGAGAAAACGGAGGACGCGGGATGATATGTTCACGGAGCTCCAGATGTCCTCCCACGCTGAGAGAGCACAGCAGAATGCGTGGAGGCAGTCAATGTCAGACTACAGAAAAGCACAGTATGAACGACAGGAGAGGTGGCGGGCTGAATCGCGGGATGAACAGAGCAAGTGGTGGGCTGAAGATGATAGGTGGCGTCAGCTTGCACACAGAAGGCAAGAGTCGATGCTCCGGCTGCTGGAGCATCAAACTGATATGCTCCAGCGTATGGTTGAGCTGCAGGAAAGGCAGCAGGAGCAGAGACCGCCGCTACAGCTCCTTTGTAACCAACAGCCCTCCTCCCCAAGTTCCATAGCCTCCTCACCCAGACGCCCAAGAACACGGTGGGGGGGCCTCCGGCCACCCAGTCACTCCACCCCAGATGATTGCCCGAGCATCAGAAGGCTGGCCTTCAATAAGAGTTAAAGTTTTAAACTGCAGTGTGTCCTTTTCCTTCCCTCCTCTCCCACCCATCCCGGGCTACCTTGGCAATTATCCCCCTAGTTGTGTGATGAATTAATAAAGAATGCATGAATGTGAAGTAACAATGACTTTATTGGCTTTGCAAGCGGTGCTCGAAGGGGGGAGGGGAGGGTGGGGTGGTTGGTTTACAGGGAAGTAGAGTGAACCGGGTGGGGGGTTCATCAAGGAGAAACAAACAGAAGTTTCACACCGTAGCCTGGGCAGTCACAAAACTCGTTTTCAAAGCTTCTCTGATGCGCACCGCGCCCTGCTGTGCTCTTCTAACCGCCCTGGTGTCTGGATGCGCGTAATCAGCGGTCAGGCGATTTGCCTCAACCTCCCACCCCGCCATAAATGTCTCCCCTTTACTCTCACAGATATTGTGGAGCGCACAGCAAGCAGCAAGATAGGAATATGGGTTTCGTCTATGGCCCCACCACAGTTTGGGAATCCCATTGCAGCAAAGCCATCCACTATGGCCTGCACGTTTCCCAGAGTCACTACCCTTGATATCACCAGGTCTTTCATTGCCCTGGCAACTTGGATCACAGCAGCCCCCACAGTAGATTTGCCCACTCCAAATTGATTCCCGACCGACCGGTAGCTGTCTGGCGTTGCAAGCTTCCACAGGGCTATCGCCACTCGCTTCTCAACTGTGAGGGCTGCTCTCATCCTGGTATTCTGGCGCTTCAGGGCAGGGGAAAGCAAGTCACAAAGTTCCATGAAAGTGCCCTTATGCATGCGAAAGTTTCACAGCCACTGGGAATCGTCCCACACCTGCAGCACGATGCGGTCCCACCAGTCTGTGCTTGTTTCCCGGGCCCAGAATCGGCGTTCCACGGCATGAACCTGCCCCAGTAACACCATGATTTCCACATTGCTGGGACCTGTGCCTTGTGAGAGGTCTATGTCCATGTCAATTTCCTCATCACTCTCGTCGCCGCGCTGCAATCGCCTCCTCGGCTGGTCCTGGTTTTGCTTTGGCATGTCCTGGCTCTGCATATACTCCAGGACAATGCGCGTGGTGTTCATAGTGCTCATAATTGCCGCGGTGATCTGAGCGAGCTCCATGATCCCAGTGCTAGCTATGGCATCTGGTCTGAAAAAAGGCACGAAACTAGTATCTGACGGACCGGGGGAGGGAGGGAGGGGCGAGTGACGACATGGCATACAGGTACAGGGAATTAAAATCAACAAAGGTGGCTGTGCATCAGGGAGAAACACAAACAACTGTCACACAGAATGGCCCCCCCCAAAGATTGAACTCAAAACCCTCCGTTTAGCAGGCCGTTGATTTCACGGAGGGAGGGGGAAGCAAATGAATACAGAACAAATCTATTTTTTACATCTTAAGCTGGCAGACGACGGTGCAGCATGACTGATAGCCCTCGGCATCTTCTGGGTGCTTGGCAGAAAATACTGGGCGCTTGGCAGAAAATAGCATACTACGATTGATAGCGATCATCATCAAGACAGTTCGCTAGGACTGAGCATGTCTGCCCAGGTGCCCATGATTGACAGCCACTGCAATATGACGACGATGGATACCAATCGCAATATACCATCTTCTACCAAAAGGCAAGGGGCTACTGCTGTGTAGCAATGCAGCCCCACGTCTGCCAGCCCCAGGTCTGCCAGCACCCAGATCGCCCTCGGCCTCTTCTGGGTGCTTAGCAGAAAATACTGGGCGCTTGGCAGAAAATGGCATACTACGACTGATAGCCATCATCGTCATTGTGAAGGCAGCAGAATATGACTGGGGGGATGGGGCACATACGGAGTTCCAGCCACTGCTGTATGATGACAACGGTTACCAGTCGCAATACACCATCTACTGCCACAAGGCAAAAAGCAAGGGGCTGGTGCAATGCAGCCCTACAGCTGCCAGCACCCAGATCGGCAATGAAGGCTACCAGTCATGCTGCACCGTCTACCACCAAAAGGCAGTTAGCTGCTGCTGCTGTGTAGCAATGCAGTACCACGTCTGCCGGCACCCAGATGACATATGGTGACGGTGAGCTGAGCGGGCTCCATGCTTGCCGTGGTATGATGTCTGCACAGGTAACCCAGGTAAAAAGGCACGAATCTATTGTCTGCCATTGCTCTGACGGAGGGGGAGGGGCCTGACGACGTACCCAGAACCCCCCGCGACAGTGTTTTGCATCATTCAGGCATTGGGATCTCAACCCAGAATTCCAATGGGCGGCGGAGACTGCGGGAACTGTGGGATAGCTACCCATAGTGCAATGCTCCGGAAGTTGACGCTAGCCTCGGTACTGTGGACGCGGTCCGCCGACTAGAGCACTTAGAGGATTTTATGTGGGGACACACACAATCGGCTGTATACAACCAATTTCTATAAAACCGGCTTCTATAAATTCGAACTAATTTCGTAGTGTAGACATACCCTTAGTTTAGTTTAATTGGGGGCTTGTAAGGAAAAGGAACAGGAAGGCAAGGAGAAGGATTGAAGATGAGCCACTCCTTGGTAAACACTTAAGGGCTGTTGAGAGACAACGCCCAAACTATTCGCTTTGAATATTCTCCCTCCTCGTTCCAACCAATTTACAGAACTGGGTGAGATGAGCAGGACCTGGGACCCAGAAGATCAAAGGTCTGGAGCAGTTTAAAAAGAGACCCCCTCACAACAGAGGGATGGCTAATCGGGTAATCATGTAGGGCAGTGGCTCTCAACCTTTCCAGACAACTGTCCCCCTTTCAGGAGTCTGATTTGTCTTGCGTAGCCCCACTTAAAAACCACTTGCTTACACAATCAGACATAAAAATACAAAAGTGTCACAGCCACTAGTACTAAAAAATGGCTGGCTTTCTCATTTTACTGTACAATTATAAAACAAATTGGAATACAAATCTTGTACTTACATTTCAATGTATAGTCTATAGAGCAGTATAAACAAGTCATTATCTATATGCAATTTAAGTTTGCACTGACTTTACTAGTGCTTTGTATGTAGCCTGTTGTAAAACTAGGCAAATCTCTAGGTGAGTTGATGGACCCCCTGGCAGAGCTCGGTGTACTCCCAGGGGTACATGTGTCCCCAGTTGAGAACCACTGAGCTAGTCTAGTTCCCCGCGGCAGGGGAAGGGTGTTGCATGGAGGAGAGCCTGGACATGAGTTTTAGCACTGTGGATGGGCAGAAAAAACGCTAGCTCAGGCCATATCTTCGGGACGTTACACAGAACGAAAATGCAAGAGTTCGCCCTGTAGTCTGGGTGCGAGGCCCTAGCGGGAGGTCCGTGTCGGAGATGTGTGACGGGGGGGGGGGACTGTCCGCAATGAGAGAAAAGAGGCGGGGGGTGGCTTGGGGGACACATTGAGAGCTCTGCATTTACCATTTCAGCTGTTGCGCTTGAGCTAGTGACTCACCATTCAGCAGGAGATGAGGTTTTAGTTGGGACAGAAGGAGGTGGGTCTGGAGCAGCACAGAGAAGGTGGCTGAATACGGTGTGTGTGGATGAGATTACCCAGGTGTAAGGTGCAGAGGAAGAAGAAAAGGGGGACCAAGGACACAGCCCTGTGGAACCTCCATGGAGAGTTGGGATGGGTGTGAGGAGGATCCTCCGGAGGACACGCTGAAGGAGTGATTACAGAGGTAGGAAGGGAGCCAGGAAGAGGACAAGGGAAGACTTTGGCCTGGTCTACACTACGACTTTAATTCGGATTTAGCTGCGTTAATCCGAATTAATCCTTAACCCGTCCACACAACGGAGCCAGTTCGAATTAAAGGGCGCTTAAAATCGATTTCTGTACTCCACCCCGATGAGCGGAGTAGCACCAAAATCGATTTTGTAAATTCGAATTAGGGGTAGTGTGGCCGCACACCACCGAATTAATGTGGTTAAAATTAATGGGGTAGTGTGGCCGCACACCACCGAATTAATGTGGTTAAAAACCGAATTAATGTGCTTAGTGTGGCCGCGCACAATCGAATTTATACAATCTGTTTCCCAAATTCAAATTATCTAAATTCGAATTAATCTCATAGTGTAGACGTACCCAAAGTTTCAAGAAGGAGAGCAGGGTCAGCGATGGCAAAGGCAGCTGACCAGGTCAAGGAGGATGAGGACGGAGTTAGGGGTGTAAACGTTTAACCGGTTAACCAAGAAGCTTGATGCTTATCGGGTCCAGTTAACAATTAAACTCCGCTCCCCCCGTGCCCGGGGTCCTGGCTGCTCCCCCTGCGTGCCTGGGGTCCTGGCTGCTCCCCCTGTGCGCCGGGGTCCCGGCTGCTCTCCCCGCATGCCCAGGGTCCCGGCTGTCGGCCCTGCGCATGGGGCTCTGCTGCCATCCCCAGATGCTGGCAGCAGCAGAGCCCCAGGTGCGGAGTTAGGGGGCAGCCGGGACCCTGAATGCGTGGGGCGGAGGGGGTCCCCCATGTAAAGCATGGGGGCACTGCAGCGTTTACCCACTGTTTACATCCCTAGGTGGAGTAGTGTTGATGAGCTTTGCCTAGGGAGAGGGCATCAGAGACCTTGGCACTCCACTGAGACTGTTTTTGCCCCAAATCTCTGCCTCTCTGAAACCTTCCCTTCCCCCTCCCTCTAGACCCACCCCGCTTCTTAGAGCAACCCCTTCCCTCCCC
>NW_020689095.1:0-4905 GCF_002925995.2 Terrapene triunguis | reverse complement strand
TGATCAACGGGCTCACACTATCCTTAGCTTAAAAGGCTTCAGAGTAAGTGTGGCAAGTTTATTAGGGGTGAGCATCAATATTTATACACAGAAGTAAACAAAGTGATTAACAGATCATAATGGTCATGCATAATCAATCAAGATTCTACAGGATAAAACAGGTTAAAATGTAAATTCAAAAAGACAAAAGGGGAGATGGCTACTTAAGGGGAGGGGGGTGTCATGAGTAGTTCGCAGGTCAGAGCTTTGATTAAAAGTTCAGACAGAAACATCAAGTCTGGGTTAAGTTTAAGCTCATCAAAAGTTCAGACTCAACAGTGATAAGGTCTGATCCTCAACTCCACACTCCCATGTACTTCTTCCTGGCTCATTTATCCTTTGTTGATATCTGCTATTCCTCAGTCAGGGTACCTAAGGCCTGGTCTACACTAGGCTTTTATGTCGAATTTAGCGCCGTTATATCGAATTAACCCTGCACCCGTCCACACCAGGAAGCCATTTAGTTCGACATAAAGCTCTCTTTAAATCGATTTCTGTAATCCTCCCCAACGAGAGGAGTAGCACTAAATTCGACATGGCCATATCGAATTAGGCTAGGTGTGGATGGAAATCAACGCTAATAGCTCCGGGAGCTATCCCACAGTGCACCACTCTGTTGACGCTCTGGACAGCAGTCCGATCTCGGATGCTCTGACCAGCCACACCCCCGGGAAAATTTGAATTCATTTTCCTGTCTGGGCAGTTTGAATCTCAGCTCCTGTTTGGACATCGAGGTGAGCTCAGCAGCAGTGGCAACGATGCACAGCTCTCCAGCAGAGATGGCCGTGCAATCTAATAGAAAGAGGGCACCAGCATGGACTGATCGGGAAGTCTTGGATCTCATCGTAGTGTGGGGCGATGAGTCCGTGCTTTCAGAGCTGCGCTCCAAAAGAAGGAATGCTAAGATCTACGAGAAGATCTCCAAAGCCATGGCAGAGAGAGGCTACAGCCGGGATGCAACGCAGTGCCGCGTGAAAATCAAGGAGCTGAGACAAGGCTACCAAAAAACCAAAGAGGCTAACGGACGCTCCGGATCCCAGCCCCACACATCCCGTTTCTACGAGGCACTGCATTCCATCCTGGGTGCGGCCTCCACCACTACCCCACCCCTGACCGTGGACTCCGAGGATGGGATATTGTCCGCGGCCGGTTCCTCGTCGGACATGTTAGTGGACGGGGAAGATGAAGAAGGAGATGAGGAGGACGAGGCAGTCGACAGCGCTGGCACCGCTGATTTCCCCGACAGCCAGGAGCTCTTCATCACCCTTGCCGAGATCCCGTACCAACCGTCCCCATCCCTTCCCCCGGACACAGAATCAGGGGAAGGATCAAGCAGTAAGTGCTGTAAACATGTAAACATTTATTTAAAACAGAACAGGAATATTTATACTATTAAAAATGTATGTTTATAAAAGTGCTGTAAACTAGTAAAAAATACAAAACAGGAATATTTACAAAGGTAACAAATGGGTTTTCATGATTTCTCAGTCTTAGGCTCTTCTCAATTTAGTCCAAAGTATTTTAAAAAATTTTCACAATGTCCGTTACTACATGATTCCAAGGCCCAAGACACTCCACTCTACAGTCCCAGTGCACCTAGTCGAAAATCCGGTCAATGTGGCCGGGGATTGACGAGAAATCCTCGTAGGAGAACTCCTCGTAGGTCTCGTGGAGGTAGATCTCAAGCCTGTTTATCAGGTTCCGGGGTAGGGCGATCTTACTGGGCCCTCCGTGGTAGCAGACATGTCCCCGCCACGCCACAATCAAGTACTTGGGGATCATGGCCCGACATAGCATGGCGGCATACGGCCCCGGTTTCTGCATGCTTTCCCGCAGCATGCGTTCTTTCTGGGTGTCCAGGATCCTCAGGAGGGTGATGTCGCTCATGACGCCCTGCTTTGAATTAGGGAGGGGAATGTTAGTATTGGGACTGCTTTACAGCCACACGGTGGAGGGAGAGGGGCAGCATACAGGGATCTTTCCCTGGGACAGCCGCGAGGGGGTGGGACAGGGGCAGAGTTGATGCTGTCCTGATTGCTGGCAGCAGAGACTGGCATTGCTTTCAATGTGAAAGGAGGCCAGTGCTACTGCTGGAGTTTTAAACAGCCACAAGTCTACGGCTTACCATTATTGCCCGCTCCAGAAGTTCGGGTCTCCAGCCACAGTTCTCTGATCACTCCAAGACCACCGCAAGTCCACAGGCACTGAAGGCGAGGGCCGAAAATTCGACCTTGTCCTGAGTGCGCATGTGAGAGGTGCAGTGCATGGTCTTGTTCACAGAGAAAGACTAGGTTATTTGTGTACAATTTCATTTATCTGTCTCAGGAATTCACTCCCTTTTTACAATTCACACAGACACATCTGCGACTGTCTCCCAACCCAGCCTGTCAGCACACTCCCAGAGGCTAGCGCAGATTAGGCGGAGGAAGAAGAAGATGCGTGAAGACATGTTCTCAGAACTAATGGGCTGCTCCCGAGCCCAGGCAGCCCAGCAGACACAGTGGAGGGAGAACTTGTCACAAATGCACCGAGCAGTCATGGAACGGGAGGAGAGGTGGCGTCAGGAGGACCAACAGGCTACTGAAAAGCTGCTTGGACTAATGAGGGAGCAAACGGACACGCTCCGGCGCCTTGTGGATGTTCTGCAAGACCGGAGGCAGGAGGACAGAGCCCCGCTGCAGTCTATCTGTAACCGCCCTCACCCGCCACCAAGTCCCACACCACCCTCACCCAAAGTCCAAAGAAGGAGGGGCGGCAAGGGCCGTTAAAACTTTCTGTCAACCCCTGCAGACTGCTCTAGCACTAGAAGGCTGACATTCCCCAAAATTTCATGAGTCCTTTCCTACCCACCTCACACAAGCCCCCGTCAAAGTTTCACCACCCACGTTTCATGTCTGGTTCGCAATAAATTGTTTGTTTCTGTTCATTACTGTTTCAGTCAGGTTCTTTTGAGGGAGAATCTGTCTGGAGGGGGGCAAGGGGCTTGGTAATTGGACAGGACAGTGACCTTTAGCAGGGTACAGAGGCGGTGTCAGGTCCAGCATCAGGACACATACACAGTGCAGTCACTAGTTACCCTGGTCAGTCTTGGAGGTGTTTTTATTGTTCTGGGGGGGGGGGGGTTGCTCTGTGACTTTGTGGCGGGGGAGGGCAGTTACAGATCTTATGCAGCGGTCCTTATCCTGGCTCACAGATCCACGCAGCAGGGGATATGTAACCCTACCCCCCCTGCCAGAAAGTCACATAGCCGACACATACACGCAGTCCCCCCCAGGAGTGCTGGCAGGCTCCATTGAAATAACCAGTGCACCAGTGCGGAGCCTGTCATTCCGGGAGTTTAGAAGCATCATTTGCATCAGAACACTAAACCCGCTCCCCGCCACAGTCTGCGTCCCCGGTTTAAAATATTCCCGCGAAAAAAGCAATACAGACAACGGTGTTAATTAACAAAATAGAAATGATTTTATTTTTTGGGAAGGGGAAGGGGGTGAAGGGGGTATGTAACTGGAGAGGATAGCGGTCCTTATCCTGGATCACAGAGACACGCAGCAGGGGGTCTGTAACCATCCTCCCCCTGCCACAAAGTCACATAACCCCCACACACAGAGTCTCGAACAGGAAGGGTGGCAGGCTCCGTTGAAACAACCAGTCCACCAGTGCGGAGCCTGTCATTCCTCGAGTTTAGAAGCGTCCTTTGCATCACTACACTACACCCGCTCCCCACCACAGTCTGCGTCCCAGTTTCAACACTTTACCGCGAAAACAGTAATAAAGACAACTGTGTTCATTAACAAATTGCCAGTGATTTTATTTTTAAATGTGTTTTGGAAGGGGGGGAACGGGGTGAACGGGGTATGTAACTGGAGAGGATAGTGAACAGTCACTGGGTAAAGAAACGGGGGCAGGTTCAGCTTCTCTGTAAACAAACTTAATAGTCACAGGTTACCCTGCTCACTGACGAACCTAGCTTTCAAAGCCTCCCGGATGCACAGCGAGTCCCACTGGGCTCTTCTAATTGCACGGCTGTCTGGCTGGGCGTAATCAGCAGCCAGGCTATTTGCCTCAACCTCCCACCCCGCCATAAAGGTCTCCCCCTTGCTCTCACAGAGATTGTGGAGCACACAGCAAGCTGCAATAACGATGGGGATATTGGTTTCGCTGAGATCACAGCGAGTCAGTAAGCTTCTCATCTCCCCTTGAGACGTCCAAAAGCACACTCCACCACCATTCTGCACTTGCTCAGCCGGTAGTTGAAGAGTTCTTTTTCAGTGTCCAGGTCGCCAGTATAGGGCTTCATGAGCCAGGGCATTAGCGGGTAGGCTGGGTCCCCGAGGATCACTGTAGGCATCTCCACATCCCCAAGAGTTATTTTGTGGTCCAGGAAGTAAATACCTTCCTGCAGCCATCTAAACAGACCAGAGTTCCTGAAAACACGAGCGTCATGAACCTTGCCCGGCCATCCGACGTTGATGTTTGTAAAAAGTCCCCTATGATCCACCAGTGCTTGCAGCACCATTGAAAAATAGCCCTTTTGGTTAATGTACTGGCTGGCCTGGTGGTCCGGTCGCAGGATAGGGATGTGAGTTCCATCTATAGCCCCACCGCAGTTTGGGAATCCCACCGCAGTTTGGGAATCCCATCGCGGCGAAGCCATCTATGATGACCTGCACGTTTCCCAGGGTCACTACCTTTGACAGCAGTACCTCAACGATTGCGTTGGCTACTTGCATCACAACAACCCCCATGGTAGATTTGCCCACGCCAAAGTGGTTTGCGACTGACCGGTAACTGTCTGGCGTTGCAAGCTTCCAGAGGGCTATGGTCCTTAGGAATCAAAAAGATAATAAAAGATTAAAATGAATAAAA
>NW_020689094.1:0-3137 GCF_002925995.2 Terrapene triunguis | reverse complement strand
TGATACGGCCTGAGTGTACTGTACCCGTCAGGATAAGGGCGGACTTCCACCTGCAGGGCTGAGGATTTGACACCTTGACTCAGCAATGGATTGACTGTGGGGGGAGGAGTTTGTGTATCTATATGTAGATTTTGTAAGTGTCCTTGTTCTGTTCCTTAAATGCCTGAGTCATTTCACCTCTCTCCCGGGGGGGGGACCCTCTGCCCCTTTCTGGGCGCTCCACGCTGCTCAGCCCCGGGGTGGGATATTAATCGCACGGGGCCGCCCCTGACGGTCACACTGTGTCTCTCAGAGCGCAGTGATACACCGCTGTGTCTGCCAGCCTCGCCCTGCGCAGGGACAGGCGGCTGGATTCCCTGTCTCCAGAGATGTGCAAAGCTCCCTCTGGGTCAGGGCTATGAACAGTTTCCATGTATCCACGCCCTATATACTGGGGCCCTCGGTTCGGGAACTGCCGGTACCAGAAAATCCATTCGTCTGTAACTGAGGGGTGAGCGCAAGTCAGGTTCAGGTCTCCTCCCTCCCTCAGACGTTTCTGCAGTGACTGGCTGCTTGATATCAGTTCTGCCCAGGGCACCTAGGAAAGGAGAATGGGGCCGAGAATGCATTTCATGGGGGCCTTAGGGTGAACACCCCAGTCCCTTCTCCTCATCCTTTATGTAGATCTCATTAACCTCACAAAGATCCCTACTAAGCAACTTAACAGAGAGAAGAATAATTTCAGAGAGCTCAATCCATAGCCAATGGTCCAGCTTCAGGTTCATGATGTGGCATGGGAACATTGGAGTTTCTATCACAGAATCATGGGACTGGAAGGGAACTCGAGAGGTCATCCAGCCTAGTCCCCTGAACTCAATGGCAGGACTAAGTGTTATCTCTAGACCATCCGTGACGGCTGTTAGTCTAACCTGCTCTTTAAAACCTTCAATGATGGAGATTCCACAACCACTCTGTGCATCTATCTATCTATGTGTATGTCTACATTGGGTGCGGAAGGTGTAATTTCCACGCAGAGCAAACATACCCTGGCTCGCTTTGATTTGAGCTTGCTAGCTAGCAACCTTCTCTTTAGGGCTTTTTACAACACTCGCCCATCCCCAGCGTGTCTGAGTATCACATTCCACTAGCAGCAAACCTAAATCTCTCCCTCTGGTCCACCACAAAGTACACAACCCAACGGAGCGAGGTTAGAGGCAAACCACCAGGGTCTGTTCCCACCATCCCTCTTCCAAATTCCTAAAGGGTTCGAATACGGATACTCACATAATGTCAGCAACAAAGTCACTCCCCTCAAGAGAAGCAACAGAGGGTCCTGTGGCACCTTTAAGACTAACAGAAGTATTGGAGCATAAGCTTTCATGGGTGAATGCCCACTTAATCAGACGCAAGACACCCACGAAACCTTATGCTCCAATACTTCTGTTAGTCTTAAAGGTGCCACGGGACCCTCTGTTGCTTTTTACAGATTCAGACTAACACGGCTACCCCTCTGATACTTGACTCCTCTCAAGAGAGACATTTTCTGGGGAAGAGACTCTCAAGGCCGTTAGTACCAGCTCAGTGAGAATTGACAGAGGCGGCCTGAGAGGCCCTGCATTTCCTCTCTCTGTGTCTCTCATGGCGCAGTAATACACCCCCGAGTCCTCCACCGCCACCTTGGTGCTGCGCAGCGGAGCGGACCGGCTGGAGGGGTCAATGGACAGTTCAAACCGCTCCGATGTCTCCGCGGAGTTGTAGCCAGAGATCACAGCTCGAGGGGCAGCTCCGGGGTTCTGATAGTACCAAATAATTTTAACGTAGCCAGCTACACTGTGGTTACAGGGGAGGTCAGCTCTGCCCCCCGCCAGGAAAGACAGCGCAGCAGGCTGAGAAACCTTCGCGTCCACCTCTCCGCCTGGGTGGAAAAATAATAAAAACAGAGCATGAAAATCCCCCAGACACAGACAGGGAAACTATCAAGAGCAGCAGCAACGTGAAGTGTCATCGAGAAGGACACCCGGACACAGGTGAAAATTAATAAATGGGGGAGGGGGAATAATGCCCAGAAATGCCACGTGGGAATCTGACTCACTCGAAACAAGGATCAGCACAAGCGTGGAGACCAGGGTTTTAAGCATCCTGTCAATGAAGATTCGGTGTCTCTGCGCTTCTGCACGGAGCGGCTCCGTTTTCTCTCCGCTCAGGCACCCCCCCTCCCCCCGCCCCCAGCAATGTCAGAAGAAACGAATTAGACCCTTTCCCCGCAGAGGGAAGCCGACCTCTGTCTTCTGAGGGCTGAGGGAATCCGGGAACGCTGCTTCCGCTCCGAATTAAATTGTGACTCCTGGCGTCAAGCATCAAATCTCTCTGTGCTTGGTCGGTAGCTGCCTTTCCGCTGCGCTGGTAAAAAGTCTGGCAGGGCCCGGGAGGGGTTGGTGTGCGGCGTGGGGAGAAGATGGAGAGAGAACTAGATGTCTAGAAACTCCAGAAAGTGTCTCATTTCTGGAGCGTTCCTGTCGCTGCGGCAGCGCCCTCTGTCGGGCTCTGTGTGAGCTGCACAGGGATACGGAGGAGCAGAAGCTCTGGCTTCCATAGCGGAGTCGCGGTTTCTAAAGCAGAGGTTGGCAAACTACGACCCGCGGCTCGTCCTGCCCGGCCTTGAGCTCCCGGCAGGGGAGACTAGCCCCGGCCCCTCCCCTGCAGTCCCGCCGCCGCGGGGGCAGCGCTCTGGGCGGTGGGGCTGCGAGTTCCTGCAGAGCAGCGCCGCGGCGCGTCTGGCTCCGGCTGGGAGGCGCGGCTGCCAGACATGCTGATCCCAGTGGCATGGGAAGGGGGCCGGGAGGTTGGTTAAGGGGCGGAGGGCCCCGGGGGACAGTCAGGGGACAGGGAGCAGGGGGCAGTTGGATAGGCGGAGGTTCTGGGGGACGGTCAGGGGACGGGGGACGGGGGGTTGGATAAACGTGGAAGTCTGGGGGCCTGTCAGGGGGCGGGGGTGTGGATAGGGGTCAGAGCAGTCAGGAGACTGGGAGCAGGGGGGTTGGCTAGGGGGTGCGGTCCCATGGGCGGTTGGGGGCGGGGGTCCCGGGAGGGGGCGGTTAGGGGACAAGGAGCGGGGGTTGGATGGGTGAGGGGTTCTGAGGGGGCCAGTCAGGGGACTG
>NW_020689093.1:3043-11687 GCF_002925995.2 Terrapene triunguis | reverse complement strand
AGGATCCCCTGGGAGAATAACATGAAGGGCAAAGGGGTCCAGGAGAGCTGGCTGTATTTTAAAGAATCCTTATTGAGGTTGCAGGAACAAACCATCCCAATGTGTAGAAAGAATGGTAAATATAGCAGGCGACCAGCTTGGCTAAACAGTGAAATCCTTGCTGATCTTAAACGCAAAAAAGAAGCTTACAAGAAGTGGAAGATTGGACAAATGACCAGGGAAGAGTATAAAAATATTGCTCAGGCATGCAGGAGTGAAATCAGGAAGGCCAAATCACACTTGGAGTTGCAGCTAGCAAGAGATGTTAAGAGTAACAAGAAGGGTTTCTTCAGGTATGTTAGCAACAAGAAGAAAGTCAAGGAAAGTGTGGGCCCCTTACTGAATGAGGGAGGCAACCTAGTGACTGAGGATGTGGAAAAAGCTAATGTACTCAATGATTTTTTTGCCTCTGTCTTCACGAACAAGGTCAGCTCCCAGACTGCTGCACTGGGCAGCACAGTATGGGGAGAAGGTGACCAGCCCTCTGTGGAGAAAGAAGTGGTTCGGGACTATTTAGAAAAACTGGACGAGCACAAGTCCATGGGGCCGAATGCGCTGCATCCGAGGGTGCTAAAGGAGTTGGCGGATAAGATTGCAGAGCCATTAGCCATTATTTTTGAAAACTCATGGTGATCGGGGGAGGTCCCGGATGACTGGAAAAAGGCTAATGTAGTGCCCATCTTTAGAAAAGGGAAGAAGGAGGATCCGAGGAACTACAGGCCAGTCAGCCTCACCTCAGTCCCTGGAAAAATCATGGAGCAGGTCCTCAAGGAATCAATTATGAAACACTTAGAGGAGAGGAAAGTGATCAGGAACAGTCAGCATGGATTCACCAAGGGGAAGTCGTGCCTGACTAACCTAATTGCCTTCTATGAGGAGATAACTGGCTCTGTGGATGAGGGGAAAGCAGTGGATGTGTTATTCCTTGACTTTAGCAAAGCTTTTGATTCGGTCTCCCACAGTATTCTTGCCGCCAAGTTAAAGAAGTATGGGCTGGATGAATGGACTGTAAGGTGGATAGAAAGCTGGCTAGATCATCGGGCTCAACGGGCTCCATGTCTAGTTGGCAGCCGGTTTCGAGCGGAGTGCCCCAGGGGTCGGTCCTGGGGCCGGTTTTGTTTAATGTCTTTATTAATGATCTGGAGGATGGTGTGAACTGCACTCTCAGCAAGTTTGCAGATGACACTAAACTGGGAGGCGTGGTAGATACACTAGAGGGTAGGGATCGGATACAGAGGGACCTAGACAAATTAGAGGATTGGGCCAAAAAAAAACCTGATGAGGTTCAACAAGGACAAGTGCAGAGTCCTGCACTTAGGACGGAAGAATCCCATGCACAGCTACAGACTAGGGACCGAATGGCTAGGTAGCAGTTCTGCAGAAAAGGACCTAGGGGTCACAGTGGACGAGAAGCTGGATATGAGTCAACAGTGGGCTCTTGTTGCCAAGAAGGCTAACGGCATTTTGGGCTGTATAAGTAGGGGCATTGCCAGCAGATCGAGGAACGTGATCGTTCCCCTTTATTCGACAATGGTGAGGCCTCATCTGGAGTACTGTGTCCAGTTTTGGGCCCCACACTACAAGAAGGATGTGGAAAAATTGGAAAGAGTCCAGCGGAGGGCAACAAAAATGATTAGGGGTCTGGAGCACATGACTTATGAGGAGAGGCTGTGGGAACTGGGATTGTTTAGTCTCCAGAAGAGAAGAATGAGGGGGGATTTGATAGCTGCTTTCAACTACCTGAGGGGGGTTCCAAAGAGGATGGAGCTCGGCTGTTCTCAGTGGTGGCAGATGACAGAACAAGGAGCAATGGTCTCAAGTTGCAGTGGGGGAGGTCTAGGTTGGATATTAGGAAACACTATTTCACTAGGAGGGTGGTGAAGCACTGGAATGCATTACCTAGGGAGGTGGTGGAATCTCCTTCCTTAGAGGTTTTTAAGGCCCGGCTTGACAAAGCCCTGGCTGGGATGATTTAGTTGGGAATTGGTCCTGCTTTGAGCAGGGGTTGGACTAGATGACCTCCTGAGGTCCCTTCCAACCCTGATATTCTATGATTCTATAGAGTCACACAGGGACAGAGGCACCCTCCAGGCTGTATCAGGGAGATCAGAAAGGGTGTCATAATGCTGCACCTTGACACACATACCATTAAGTTTCACTTACTCAGCAGATGGATCTATGACGGGTTCCCCCTGGGGTGTCACCTGGAACTGGGGTACCACTGTGCCCCCCTGACCCACCAGCTGGGCTCCCTCACTGTGCTGCTGTGACCAGCCTGCCAAGCCTACTCCCAGGCTCCAGCCTTCACTTTTACCAGCACACATACAGGTAGGGACACACCCAGCTGCAATTACATACAGACACTGTGATCAGCTCTGCATGGGGAGGTTTCAGCTAAGAAACTTCCCAGCTACTCAAGTAAACCCCTCCCCCCCAGGGTATAAACCCAAAAGTATACCGTTAGTAGGCTCATGAAGTTCACTCCCTATCTCAATGTGGAGAGGAATATACAACAACTTTCTGCCTGGAGTTATGATTTCCACACACACTGGTTTAGACAAAGCAAAAACAAGTTTATTAACTACAAAAGATACATTTTAGGTGATTATATGGCATAGCAAACAGATCAAAGCAGATTACCTAGCAAATAAACAAAACACGCAAACTAAGCTTAATATACTAAAGGGATTGGATATGAAAAGCAAATTCTCACCCTAAGTGATGATACAAGCAGGCTGCAGGTTCTTAAGGGGCAAACTGCACTGGCTTACAGCTTAGAAACCCCAGTTGTTCCATTCACAGGCTAAAAATTCCTTTAGCCTGGGTCCAGCTTTTCTCCCAGTACAGTCTCTCTGTTCCTCAGGTGTTCCCAAGAGTCTCTTTGGGTGGGGAGTCAGTGAAGAACCTTGATGATATCACTCCCCTGCCTTATATAGCTTTTGCATATGACAGAAACCCTTTGTTTCAAAGCTTGGTTCCCATGTCAGTCAGTGGAAAAACACGGGTATCCCAAGATGGAGTCCAGCACAAGGTGACCTGGTTACATTCCCTGTAGTGTCAAAGCAGCGATGAGTCGGAGGCTGTTTTTTTTCACACCCCTGAGCGAAGAAAGTTTCAGTAAGTGGCAGTGTAGACAAGGCCTGAGTCTTTTGCCTAGTGGGCATTCCCCAGGTGAAAACACATTTGTAATACAGATATATAATCAATATTCCTAACTTCATATACAAAAACGATACACACATATAAATGGGATAATCATATTCAGTAAATCATAACCTTTTCAATGATATCTCACATGACCTATATTGGATAAAATAGATCAGAATTATGCCATAATCATATCATATCTCTATGAAAAATATGGGGTGCAGTGTTACAGCATCTCACGAATATTAACTAAAGCAAAACACTCAGCAAGTAGTGAACAGTTACTTACAAGTGAGAGGCTCATTAGGCTGATATCATCACAGTTGCCGTCAGCACCGGACAATGCAGCTTCAACTTCTCTTTGTTACACAAACTTATTTATAACTTTTTGTTATCTTTTCTTATACATGTCTTAATCTCTGATTTCTATGTTAACTCTACTCCCCTGTCAATACAGGTTTAGTGTTAGTTCAAATCAGTCTTTTCTAGCTTTTTAGTTACTTTTTTTTTTGTTCTCACAAACATGATTACTCTGCAATTTCTTACACATACACAGTTCTATTTATGCTTATGCTGTTAAATGTTAACAGAACAGACTGTTAAAACCCACAGCAGGCTTCTGTCAGGCCTAACTATGCCTTTGCTTCCAAAATCATAGCGCTGCTTCTGTTGCAAAAAGAACATTCACCAAACCTAGGGTGACCAGATAGCAACTGTGAAAAAACGGGATGGGGGTGGGGAGTAATAGGCGCCTATATAAGAAAAAGTCCCCAAAAACAGGATTGTCCCTATAAAAACAGGACATCTGGTCACCCTAATTAAACCCTTCCAGGACAACAATCTTCCTGGTTGCACAGGGATCTCATCTATAGCAGGGGAGACAGCTAGTGAGGAGAACACAGGATTCCCCCTGGAAGAACATTCCTGCAAAAACTTTCTGCAAATTCTGAGCAGCTCGCAGAGGAAGCACCGCCTGGAATTCAGGGAGGACCTCACCCAAAAAACGCACAGACCAGATTCTGGTGTTGCTGACTTCCAGCTTGACTAACTAGGAACAATCAGGTGGGACAGCTTGGTCAACCCAGCCTGAGTAAAGGCAGAAAACAGGCTCCTGGAGGAGACAGCTTCAGCAGGGAAAAGTGTGTTAAATAGTGGCTCTTCCAAGAGCCATAAACTGTAAAATGCCTGGTTCAGTCATGCACCTCACAGAAGTTGCCAGGTGTTAAAAATATTATTATAAAATGGAGGCAAATCTAGACTCTGTAATCGATTAGGTGCCAACAAAAATATAGGTGAGAGTCAAAGCCCATCCCCTCAGCACAATGAAGGAGAGAGAAGGCAAGGGACTTTCAGGCTGATGGAGAGTCAGAGTATAGCAATCTCTGAAAAGACTGGAGGCATAAAGCATTCACCCTGCTGAAATCAATGAGCCCCTGACCCCTTTATGTAATGACAGGAATAGCAAAGCAGGGCACAACCAGTGATAACTATTAAAAAAATAGTTTATGGCTCTGAATCTGGTTCAAAAGGCCTGGGGGAGAGTCCAGACACACTAGCCAGTGCCACAACATTGACACCACAAGATTGTTGGCAATCAAAACCTGTCCCCAAAAAGAGAATCGAAGAAAGAACCAGCACCATTTCTGCAGGTGGCCTTGCATGTTCTCCTCAGCCCACTCCCAGTTCCTTAACATATATTGTTCAGCTCCAAAAAAGATCCCCAACACCTTAATCCTAGAGACGTGCAATTGGTGGCACAACAAAGGGGGACCGCTACACTGCCAAGAGCCCAGTAAGATCAAATTGCTCTTAGCATAGTTAATGGGTGCAGAAGATGCCTGTTCACACCCTTGTAAACAAGTACAAAGTGCCTGCACATCACTGTCAGACACGATAAGAACTGAGATATCATCAGCATAGGCCAACAGACAAACCAGGAAAGCATCTGGCACAGAAAGGCAAGTCAGATGGTTTCTGGAGAGGTGCAGGAATGGCTCCAAATTAAGAGTATACAGCGTCCCAGACAGAGGACACCCCTAAGGAATGCCTCGGTGAGCTGGGAAGCTGTGGCAAAGACCTCCATTAATCTTTAGGGAGCTAAAAACATTATGGTACAATAAAGAAATATATGAAGAGAACACTGGCCCAATCCCAAAAGTTCCCAACATTTTAAAAAGATAACTATGGTTAACTCTAGGGTTACCATTCGTCCGGATTCCCCCAGACATGTCCGGATTTTTGAGCTAAAAATAGCGTCCGGGGGGGATTTGTAAATGTCCGGACTTCCCGCCCCCCCATGCAGAGCGCGCGCGGCTAACAGGGCAGCCGGACGGATGGTGCCACTTACATGAGGCTCCGACAGCCAGAGAGAGCCCCTCCTCCCCCCTGCAGCAGAGATCACTCCCTCCCTCCCTCCCTGCCTGCATTCGCAGATCGCCTCCGGCAGTCTGGAGCTCCTCCCCCACTCCTCCTCCCCTGCCAGCCAGCCTGCCGGGACGAACGGCTCAGGCCGTTCCTGAGCAAGTTCACAGAGACATTAGGCGAAGGCCAACAACAAGGGGGCCAGGGGGTCAGAGAAGGGGCAGGGAGGTTTTGGATGGGGCAGTCAAGAGACGGGGGGGGTCGGGAGTTCGGGAGGGCTTTCTGGGGGATGGTGTGGATAAGGTTTTGGGCAGTCAGGCTACAGGTAGGGGGTAGGGTCCTGGGGGGCAGTTGGGGGGGGTCTTAGGAGGGGGCAGTTAGGGGATAAGGAACAGGGAGGCTTAGGTAGGGGGTGGGGTTCTGGAGGGCAGTTAGGAGCAGGGGTCCCAGGAGGGGGCAGTCAGGGGACAAGGAGCAAGGGGGGGGTTGGGAGTTCTGGGGGGGGCTGTCAGGGGGCAGGAGTGGGGAGAGGGATCGGAGCAGTCAATGGGACAGGGAGCAGAGGGGTTTAGATGGGTTGGGAGTTCTGGGGGGGGGCTGTCAGGGGGTGGGGAGTGGTTAGATGGGGCGTGGGAGTCCCAGGGGTCTGTCTGGGGGTGGGGGTGTTGATAAGGGTTGGAGCAGTCAGGGTACAGGTAGGGGGTAGGGTCCTAGGGGGCCAGTTAGGATGGGGGGAGGGTCTCAAGAGGGGGCAGTCAGGGGACAAGAGGCAGGGAGGCTTAGGTAGGGGGTGGAGTCCTGGGGGGCAGTTAGGGGCAGGGGTCCCAGGAGGGGGCAGTCAGGGGACAAGGAGCGGGGGGGAGGGTTGGGGGTTCTGAGAGAGTGGAAAGTGGGAGGGGCAGGGGCGGGGCTAGGGCAGGACAGGGGCGGGGCTAGGGCGGGGCTCCTCCCGTCCTCTTTTTTGCTTGCTGAAATATGGTAACCCTAGTTAACTCTATCCAAGGCCTTCTCCTGGTTCATTGAAACAAGCCCCACATCCAGATTACAAAGTTTGCTGACAGTAAAAACATCACAAATTAAAAGCAAATTATCAAAAATACATAGGCTAGGAATGCAATGTTTGATCAAGCTGTGTCAAGGAGTCCAGACACTCCTTCAGCCAGTTAGCTGAGACCCTAGATAAAATCCTATAATCAGAACAGAGACAGGAACTAGGTCTCCAATTCATAGAGTCAGAGAGATCCCTCTTTTTTGTGCAGCAGGGTGATCACTGCCAAAGGCAGATTAAGATTTATTGAGGCCCTGGTCACAAAGAACATTTGGGCCTCCCACATGCCCCTCACCATGGAGGCCCGCCCACTGCTCCTCCTCTTCCCCCCCCCAGGTCCTGTCCCCTGGCCAGGTTGGAAGCTGGGCCATTGTAAGAGCCACCCGGGGAGGGACCCTCCACCTGCCCTGTGTGGTGCATCCTTGGGGGTGGGGACACGGACCAGGGGCTGCTCTCAGGAACCCTGGCACCCTGCCCAGGGCAGTTGGAGGGTCTAGGGCTCCCTACAGCAGCCCAGGCTCCCTGGGTGGCTCTTACCATGGCCCGGCTCTGGCTTTTGGCCTGGCCAGGAGGCAGAGCCCCACGGGGAAGAAGAGGAGCAGGGGGTGGGGACAAAGTTCCAGTGGCTCCCCTACTTCTACACAGGTTCTGGAGCTCCTGTGGGGGCCCCCAAATTGGCCGGGGCTCATGGGCACAAGCCCTGTGGGCCCGTGCGTTAATCTGCCACTGATCACTACCCTGCAGCAACTAAGAGGCTGCTCTTTTTCCTGGATACACTCCAACACCACTAGAAACAAGACAGAACCACTAAGATGCTAGACATGCTTGTAAAATGTAGGTGGCAACCCAACAATACCTGAGGCTTTGCCTGTAGAGAGCTGCTGGACTGCAACAGAGAGTTCCTGCAATTACAGGGGGCATCTAGGCACTGCTGTTCCTCACCAGTCAGATGGGGTAACCTCTGGTGCAGCTCTTCCATTGCCAGTACATCCCAGGCTTCAGGTGAATACAGAGTACTGTAAAAAGAAAAAGCTGCTTTCTGGATCTCAACAGGATCAGCTGTCAAACAACCATCCAGCAGCCAGACGCAAAAAATCTTCCGATGGTCTGTAGACTTTTTTTGAACCCTAAAAAGAGCCTGATGGGAGCTCCAGTTTCATGCAGCTGAATAAAGCAGGCCTGAACCAGGCCTTGCACCTTGCACCAACACGCACCTGAGGTCCAGTACTTCCCAGTTAAGGTTTGGTGAATCTGCACTGGGTTTTCTACATCAAGGCTGCCATGAAGACCCAAAATGTCTTGTTCCAGGACACTCATGGCGTGATGCAAGGACCATGTGGCAGCTTCAAGGTGAGTTCCTCACCTGACTCAAAAAACTTTGAGACAGAAAATCTTTCTCTGATCAACTGAGGTATCCCTAAAGCAGGGCCGGCCTTAAGGAAAATGGCCCCCATGGGCTCCCCATTCTCCCATCACCCCTAGCCCCCATGGGCTTCCCACCCCCCATCACCTCTGGGCCCCGCTGCCTCCCCCCTGTGCTTAATTTGTATTGAAAGAGATGCCAGAGCTCAGCCCCGGCAAAAATTAAGCTGCCGGCCTGATAGCGGGCGTTGCTGGTCAGGCAGTCAGCTCTGCAGCAACACCACTGCCAGTATATAGTGTATTGCAAACCTTCTGCACTGCTGCTGTGGCTCATGGTACCTGGTGCTCTGCCTGCAGCTCAAGGCTGGCTTTCCACTGTCACACAGGGGCTGCATCTTGCCCTCTGGCCACTCCTGGCTCACCAGGGGTGCCATTTCAGATTTTGGTGGGGGGGGGGGGAACTTTAACCATGATTCCAGGAGCTACTTAGGCACCTGAAAACTCTAGTTTTTTTTGCAGATTGTGACAAGATAGCCAATGTTCGCATGGTGGATCCCACACATTTTGGGGGGGAGGGGCTAAGACACCACCCCTTGCCCCTGCTCTTGAGCACCGAGGGCCCCGCTAGTGGCCCAGGAAGGTGGTAGAGGAGGGAAGCGGGGGAGGGGTCTGGGTTTGCTCCTCGCT
>NW_020689093.1:0-3033 GCF_002925995.2 Terrapene triunguis | reverse complement strand
GTCTGGGTTTGCTCCTCGCTCTGAGTCCCAGCCCCTCGCAACCCCTGTGGGTTTCTTACTCTCTTCCTCCTTGGGTAGGGTTATCCTCAGTCCTTAGACGCTGGGGGAGGGAGTCTCCCTGCCCTGCCGGGGCAGGGTCACCCTTACTTTGGTTCTCTGGTCTTTCAAATCTCACAACACTCCTCCAAGCTCCAGTCCTTTCTCCTTCCTCCTCCTCCCTGACTGCCTGAAGCAGGGGGTTTTATTAGGTTCGTGACAGGGCCTTAATTGACTACAGGTGTTCCAATTAACCTGTAGCAACCCTCCCTAGTCTACAGGGAACCATGCCTTAATTAGCCTATGGCTTATATATTTCCCCTCTACCACTCTACCACTGCTCCCTGGCCCTCCTGTATCACAAGATAATAACTTCTATAAAATCGACCTAATTTCGTAGTGTAGACATACCCTTTGAGTGAAGACCAGGTCTCACCCTCAAATGCAGTACATGAACTGTGGGTGGAAAATGGGTATGGCTGCGGAGGCAAGGTCTGGCCTTGAATATTTGGCAAGTATGGCTTTTCCCCAGCTGATTCGTATGCTGGAGCAGGGTGCTGGCTCAGCCTGATGGCTCTTGGGAATAGGCCTGGAGGAGTCCTGGGAATTCGCCAGCTCTCCTTAGAGCTGCAACACCCTTTCATCCCCCTTTATCATTGCCTTCAACTCACATTTCCAACCCTGCCCCTTGAGCTCTTTTGTTTTGCCTTTTCCACGATGTGTGTGGTTGCCAACAGCCTCCTGTGTAGTTCTGAGGGCTGTCCTGGCTAGAGCTTCTTCAGCTGCTCACTGGCCTGCCCTGGCTCAGTCACCCCCTCCTCCAGTTTAGGTGCCTTCCCTCACCCTTCCACCTCAGAGCTGTGCAGCTAGTACTACAGCCTATGTTGTCATAGAATCATAGAATCATAGAATATCAGGGTTGGAAGGGACCTCAGGAGGTCATCTAGTCCAACCCCCTGCTCAAAGCAGGACCAATCCCCAACTAAATCATCCCAGCCAGGGCTTCGTCAAGCCTGACCTTAAAACCTCTAAGGAAGGAGATTCCACCACCTCCCTAGGTAACCGATTCCAGTGCTTCACACCCTCCTAGTGAAAAAGTTTTTCCTAATATCCAGCCTAAACCTCCCCCACTGCAACTTGAGGCCATTACTCCTTGTTCTGTCATGTGGTACCACTGAGAACAGTCTAGATCCATCCTCTTTGGAACCCCCTTTCAGGTAGCTGAAAGCAGCTATCAAATGTCCCATCATTCTTCACTTCTGCAGACTAAACAATCCCAGTTCCCTCGGCCTCTCCTCATAAGTCATGTGCTCCAGCCCCCTAATCATTTTTGTTGCCCTCCGCTGGACTCTTTCCAATTTTTCCACATCCTTCTTTTAGTGTGGGGCCCAAAACTGGACACAGTACTCCAGATGAGGCCTCACCAGTGTTGAATAGAGGGGAATGATCAAGTCCCTCGATCTGTTGGCAATGCCCCTACTTTTACAGCCCAAAATGCCATTAGCCTTCTTGGCAATGAGGGCATACAGTTGACTCATATCCAGCTTCTCATGCACTGTAACCCCTAGGTCCTTTTCTGCATAACTGTTGCCTAGCCATTTGGTCTCTAGTCTGTAGCAATGCATTGGATTCTTCCATCCTAAGTTCAGGACTCTGCATTTGTCTTTGTTGAACCTCATCAGATTTCTTTTGGCCCAATCCTCTAATTTGTCTAGGTCCCTCTGTATCCTATCCCTACCCTCCAGCGTATCTACCATTCCTCCCAGTTTAGTGTCATTTACAAACTTGCTGAGGGTGCAGTCCACGCCATCCTCCAGATCATTAATGAATATATTGAACAAAACCGGCCCCAGGACCAACCCTTAGGGCACTCCGCATGATACCGGCTGCCAACTAGACATGGAGCCATTGATCACTACCCATTGAGCCCGATGATCTAGCCAGCTTTCTAGCCACCTTATAGTCCATTCATCCAGCCCATACTTCTTTAACTTGCCAGCAAGAATACTGTGGGAGACCATATCAAAAGCTTTGCTAAAGTCAAGGAATAACACATCCACTGCTTTCCCCTCATCCACAGAGCCAGTTATAGAAAGCAATTAGGTTGGTCCGACATGACTTGCCCTTGGTGAATCCATGCTGACTGTTCCTGATCACTTTCCTTTCCTCTAAGTGCTTCAGAATTGATTCCTTGAGGACCTGCTCCATGATTTTTCCAGGGACTGAGGTGAGGCTGACTGGCCTGTAGTTCCCCAGATCCTCCTTCCCTTTTTTAAAGATGGGCACTACATTAGCCTTTTTCCAGTCATTCGAGACCTCCCCCGATCGCCATGAGTTTTCAAAGATAATGGCCAATGGCTCTGCAATCACATCCACCAACTCCTTTAGCACCCTCGGATGCAGCGCATCCGTCCCCATGGACTTGTGCTCATCCAGCTTTTCTAAATAGTCCTGAACCACTTCTTTTTCCACAGAATGCTGGTCACCTCCTCCCCATGCTGTGCTGCCCAGTGCAGTAGTCTGGGAGCTGACCTTGTTCTTGAAGACAGAGGCAAAAAAAGCATTGAGTACATTAGCTTTTTCCACATCCTCTGTCACTAGGTTGCCTCCCTCATTCAGTAAGGGGCCCACACTTTCCTTGAACTTCTTCTTGTTGCTAAGATACCTGAAGAAACCCTTCTTGTTACTCTTAACATCTCTTGCTAGCTGCAACTCCAAGTGTGATTTGGTCTTCCTGATTTCACTCCTGCATGCCTGAGCACTATTTTTATACTCCTCCCTGGTCATTTGTCCAGTCTTCCACTTCTTGTAAGCTTCGTTTTTGTGTTTAAGATCAACAAGGATTTCACTGTTAAGCCAAGCTGGTCGCCTGCCATATTTACCATTCTTTCTACACATCGGGATGGTTTGTTCCTGCAACCACAATAAGGATTCTTTAAAATACAGCCACCTCTCCTGGACCCCTTTGCCCTTCATGTTATTCTCCCAGGGGATCCT
>NW_020689092.1:0-2529 GCF_002925995.2 Terrapene triunguis | reverse complement strand
CAGGCGGCAAAAAAGGATGGAAGAGGACAGGAGAGGGGCGGTTCCGCGAGAAGCTACCACTGAAAGGCCCCCCCACAAATCCTGGCACCCTAGGCGACCGCCTAGGTCATCTAGTGGTTGCGCTGGCCCTGCCGCTGCCCCCATCCCCTCAGCTGGGCTTATTTATCCCTCACCTGTTTGGGGGCCCGGCCAGCTCTCATCGTCCTCGCCTTTGCTGAGATCTGGGACATGCAGCTCTTCCCCTCGCTCCATCCAGTATTGGGATTGGGGCCCTGCTCGGTGAGAACAGAGCAGGTGGGATCCAGGAAAATACCCGCCGAGCTCGGCGTTCATCTGCTACTCGGGGCTGGCATGGATGGGACAGCCAGGAAATGCCCCTGGAAACACAAGAGGGTCAATTCAGACACAAACAATCAGAGTGGAGGGGAGACGACCCTATGGGATCCCAAGCCATGGTGCCAGCGTGGCCCCACAGCCGCTCACTAACACAGGGGTATAAAAGCCCCCTGCCGGCTTCAGACTTGAACCAAACTGGCTCCGTGCAGCGCCAGGACTGAGCCTCTGAACAGGACTGGTGGGAAATAGCTGGCCTGGCTAATGCCACCCTGTGTGGTGAACACCAACTCCGTGCAAAGGAGCAAGCCCGGGAAGCGCCAGTTACCTCAGCCCACATCCCGTGAGCCAACGGCCCCACCGGGGACCCCACTGCATGGGGCAGAGAGCCAGCGATCCCCTCGGTCACAAGGGGCTGGCAGAGACTCCTGCGCTTTCCAGAGCAGATGCGTATTCAGACCCTGCAGGGGAAACCGACCACGGCCTTCCCGAAAGAGCCCCAAAGCAGCTCAGGGCTCACAGCCTGGCCATCAGAGCTCTACAGGGAACCGCTCTGTGGTCTTCTGAGCCACAGAGCCCTGAGCGTGCTCCTGCTGGAAACATTTGACAGCATCACCCCACTGGACTCGACCTAGGGAGGAAGCGCCTCACACTAATGAGGAAACCCCCACACTCCACAGCATGCCCAGGGACCCCTGCCACTGGGACAGCGCCCCAACTCCTTGGCACAAGGAGCATCTTCGTTCTGTGCTTGTGCAGGGCCCGGCGCCATAAGGTCTGATCTCCAAGTGGCTGTGAGTGCTCCCACTGGCCAAAGAGCAATCGCCAGCTGGTGCTGCCATTGCAAAGCAGCCCCTCTCCCGACTCTCCAATCATAGAATTGGAAGGGACCTCGGGAGGTCATCGAGCCCAGTCCCCTGCACTCATGGCAGGACTAAGTATTATCTACCATCCCTGACAGGTGTTTGTCTAACCTGCTCTTAAAAACCTCCAATGATGGAGATTCCACAACCTCCCTAGGCAATTTATTCCAGTGCTTCACCACCCTGACAGGAAGATTTTCCTAATGTCCAACCTAAACTGCCCTTGCTGCAATTTAAGCCCATGGCATCTCTATCCTCAGAGGTTAAAGAGAACAATTTACCTCCCTCCTCCTGGTAACAGGCTTTTATGTACTCGAAAAATGGTAGCATGTCCCCCCTCAGTCTTTTCTTCTCCAGACTAAACAAACCCAGTTTTTTCAATCTTCCCTCATAAGTCATGTTTTTTAGACCTTTAATAATTTTTGTTGCTCCTCTCTGGATTTTCTCCAATTTGTCCACATCTTTCCTGAAAGGTGGTGCTCAGAACTGGACACAATACTCCAATTGAGGGCATATCAGTGTGGAGTAGAGCAGAAAAATTACTTCTTGAGTCTTGCTTACAACACTCCTGCTAATACATCCGGAATGATCTTTGCTTTTTTTGCAACAGTGTTACACTGTTGACTCATATTGAGCTTGTGATCCACGCTGACCCCCAGATCCCTTTCTGCTGTACTCCTTCCTAGGCAGTCAATTCCCAGTTTGTATGTGTGCAACTGATTGTTCCTTCCTAAGTGGAGTACTTTGCATTTGTCTGTATTGAATTTCATCTTATTTACTTTAGACCATTTCTCCAGTTTGTCCAGATCATTTTGAATTTTAATCCTATCCTCCAAAGCACTTGCAACCCCTCCCAGCGTGGTATCGTTCACAAACTTTATAAGTGTACTCTCTATGCCATTATCTAAATCATTGATGAACATATTGAACAGAATCAGACAGAACCCTAACCCAGAACTGATTCCCCGCCCCCACAAACACACACACCCCTGCACAGACACCGGTCACTCCCCGCCTGCCTGCCCCCCCACCCAGACACCGGTCACTCCCCGCCTGCCCACACACACCCCTGCACAGACACCGGTCACACACCCCCACGCACACACACACGGAGCTCTGCACAGACAGCAGCCAACCATCCCCCCCACACAGGCACTGGTCACCCCTCCCCACCCCAAGCACACACAGAGCCCTGCACAGAGAGCAGCCAACCCTCCCCTGCACACACACATACCCCTGCACAGGTCACCCCTCCCCGCCCCACGCACGCACACACAGAGCCCTGCACAGAGAGCAGCCAACCCCCACCCCCCTGCACAGACCCCGATCACCG
>NW_020689091.1:0-2486 GCF_002925995.2 Terrapene triunguis | reverse complement strand
AATACATCCCAGAATCATGTTTGCTTTTTTTGCAACAGCATCACACTGTTGACTCATATTTAGCTTGTGGTCCACTATAACCCCTAGATCCCTTTCTGCCGTACTCCTTCCTAGACAGTCTCTTCCCATTCTGTATGTGTGAAACTGATTTTTTCTTCCTAAGTGGAGCACTTTGCATTTGTCTTTGTTAAACTTCATCCTGTTTAACTCAGACCATTTCTCCAATTTGTCCAGATCATTTTGAATTATGACCCTGTCCTCCAAAGCAGTTGCAATCCCTCCCAGTTTGGTATCATCCGCAAACTTAATAAGCGTACTTTCTATGCCAATATCTAAGTCGTTGATGAAGATATTGAACAGAGCCGGTCCCAAAACAGACCCCTGCGGAACCCCACTCGTTATGCCTTTCCAGCAGGATTGGGAACCATTAATAACAACTCTCTGAGTACGGTTATCCAGCCAGTTATGCACCCACCTTATAGTAGCCCCATCTAAATTGTATTTGCCTAGTTTGTCGATAAGAATATCATGCGAGACCGTATCAAATGCCTTACTAAAGTCTAGGTATACCACATCCACAGCTTCTCCCTTATCCACAAGACTCGTTATCCTATCGAAGAAAGCTATCAGATTGGTTTGACATGATTTGTTCTTTACAAATCCATGCTGGCTGTTCCCTATCACCTTACCACCTTCCAAGTGTTTGCAGATGATTTCCTTAATTACTTGCTCCATTATCTTCCCTGGCACAGAAGTTAAACTAACTGGTCTGTAGTTTCCTGGGTTGTTTTTATTTCCCTTTTTATAGATGGGCACTATATTTGCCCTTTTCCAGTCTTCTGGAATCTCTCCCGTCTCCCATGATTTTCCAAAGATAATAGCTAGAGGCTCAGATACCTCCTCTATTAGCTCCTTGAGTATTCTAGGATGCATTTCATCAGGCCCTGGTGACTTGCAGGCATCTAACTTTTCTAAGTGATTTTTAACTTGTTCTTTTTTTATTTTATCTGCTAAACCTACCCCCTTCCCATTAGCATTCACTAGGTTAGGCATTCCTTCAGACTTCTCGGTGAAGACCGAAACAAAGAAGTCATTAAGCATCTCTGCCATTTCCAAGTTTCCTGTTACTGTTTCTCCCTCTTCACTAAGCAGTGGGCCTACCCTGTCTTTGGTCTTCCTCTTGCTTCTAATGTATTGATAAAAAGTCTTCTTGTTCCCCTTTATTCCCTTAGCTAGTTTGAGCTCATTTTGTGCCTTTGCCTTTCTAATCTTGCCCCTGCATTCCTGTGTTGTTTGCCTATATTCATCCTTTGTAATCTGTCCTAGTTTCCATTTTTTATATGACTCCTTTTTATTTTTTAGATCATGCAAGATCTCGTGGTTAAGCCAAGGTGGTCTTTTGCCACATTTTCTATCTTTCCTAACCAGCGGAATAGCTTGCTTTTGGGCCCTTAATAGTGTCCCTTTGAAAAACTGCCAACTCTCCTCAGTTGTTTTTCCCCTCAGTCTTGATTCCCATGGGACCTTACCTATCAGCTCTCTGAGCTTACCAAAATCCGCCTTCCTGAAATCCATTGTCTCTATTTTGCTGTTCTCCCTTCTACCCTTCCTTAGAATTGCAAACTCTATGATTTCATGATCACTTTCACCCAAGCTGCCTTCTACTTTCAAATTCTCAACGAGTTCCTCCCTATTTGTTAAAATCAAGTCTAGAACAGCTTCCCCCCTAGTAGCTTTTTCAACCTTCTGAAATAAAAAGTTGTCTGCAATGCAGTCCAAGAATTTGTTGGATAGTCTGTGCCCCGCTGTGTTATTTTCCCAACATATATCCGGATAGTTGAAGTCCCCCATCACCACCAAATCTTGGGCTTTGGATGATTTTGTTAGTTGTTTAAAAAAAGCCTCATCCACCTCTTCCACCTGGTTAGGTGGCCTGTAGTAGACTCCTAGCATGACATCACCCTTGTTTTTTACCCCTTTTAGCCTAACCCAGAGACTCTCAACACTTCCGTCTCCTATGTCCATCTCTACCTCAGTCCAAGTGTGTACATTTTTAATATATAAGGCAACACCTCCTCCCTTTTTCCCCTGTCTATCCTTCCTGAGCAAGCTGTATCCATCCACACCAACATTCCAATCATGTGTATTATCCCACCAAGTTTCAGTGATGCCAACAATGTCATAGTTGTATTTATTTATTAGCACTTCCAGTTCTTCCTGCTTATTACCCATACTTCTCGCATTTGTATATAGGCATCTAAGATACTGGTTTGATCTTTCCTCCCGGTTTTGTCCTGACCCTCCTTTCTCTCTGCCAATATAGCCCACACTCCCTCTCGTCTCCGACCCATCTCCCAGGTCTCCATGTTCCCCACTTACCTGCGGGCTTTGCTCACCTGTCCCCGTCGAACCTAGTTTAAAGCCCTCCTCACTAGGTTAGCCAGTCTGTGTCCAAATAGGGTCTTTCCCCTCCTCGAAAGGTGAAC
>NW_020689090.1:0-8212 GCF_002925995.2 Terrapene triunguis | reverse complement strand
GAGTAGATGGTATGTGCTGTTAGATGATTTAACTTTTGTGTGTGTACTTGTAGATCACCCTTAACAGACACATACTGTGATATTTTGAAGTAAGGATTTCCAAGTTTTTGAAAAATTAATTTTTCTCCTGAAAGGGCGAGGATCTTTGACACAGCAACACCTCCTTCCGTGAAGAACAGGATCTTCATGAAGGGGTTAGCTGGCTAAGGATCTTCATTCTTAAACTGTCTGGGCACTTACTTGGAAATCCTGTTCTTCAGGATAAAAGCCGCTATTGTCTCAGAGGTCTGTATCTCCAAACAGCCTGATTATCTCTCCCAAAGCTTGCAGTCCCCCGTGAGATAAGTCAGTATCATTCTCCCCATTTTACATATAGGGACACTGAGAAGTGAAGTGACTTGCCTAAGATAACCTAGAAAGTCAGTAGTAAAGCCAGGTTTAAAATCGAGGAGTCCTAACAGTCCCCTGCTCTAACTACTTTTCTATGACATAAAGCTTTGGGGTTAGTTTAAGAGGCTTGCAACAGCAGGGCAGATGTTGCAAGACAAATGTCATTGGCTGGTTGGGGAACACCCCCAGGCAGCCAGATCAGCAGGAGGAGGTGTGCTGGGGGAGGGGGATGACAAAAGTCCACATGGAAAGACTCCCATACTGGGACAATCTGCTTAAGTGAGATTTACAACATCCCAAATTAAACAAAACAAAATCCTTCATCCAAGAAAGGGAGACTTTATAACCTGCCTTGAAATGAATTTTTAAAAATGAGAGACTTTAAATCTAAATGAGACTTGGTATCTCTGTCAAGAGAACCATCCCTAACTCACACCTGGACTTCAGGTTTAAACAATAGACAACTTCCCCGCTACATCACCCTAATTGTCCAAACCTCCCCAGTTACTGCGCTCCACCCCACACATTGGGCACCTCATTGCAGGCATGTTCTAGCAGTTCCCTTTCTCCACTCTTTTGGGCTTTAAAGAGCTATGGAACTGCTAACAAGAAAGTGGAGGTGCAGCGGGAGAAAGAGATGGCATATTTCTCTCTTACACACACACACACACACACTCTCTCTCTCTCGGGTGTCAGTATCACTTACCTTCAACTCTGCCATTTTCCTGACTTTGCTTTCTCACTTTGGCAAATACAAAATAAATGAGATGTTTGGCCAAAATGGTCTGTTGTGGTCTCCTAAAAACAAACTCTTCTTGCTGATTTTCTTGTTGGAGCAGCTGTAGGGACAAAGCCAGGCTGATTGCAAACTGTCTGCCCTGCAAGTGAGAAAGTCCAAAAGAGTTTTCCAGCTGTTTACTCAACTCAGTCTGGGTTTAATCAAACACAGGCCTTTCTTCTTTGAACCAATCCAGGGATTGATCTGAGGAAGATAAAAAGAGTAGAGGGGAAAGGACTCTATTCCACCAGTTTTCCTTTTTCTTATTAGCTGTTAAAGAGAGAGAGAGAGAGAGAGAGAGAGAGTAGCTATTCAAGTACAAGAGAGAAAAGGGTACACTTTAAGATCAATAAGGCATTTCAGGAACAAGAAAAAGCCCTTTCTGAAATTGATTTATAAGAATATTTTATTAATAATGCCTCTAGCAATTTCCATCCACAGATCTCACAATGTGTGGGATTTAAAAAGCATCACTTCCCCAGCTCTGGTGTGAAAGGTGCTAGTTGTTTATCAGTGCACAGTAATGCTACACAGCAGGCTAGGGACAGAAGTGAAGAAGGATTGTATACCCTACTCACTAGTGCTGGTCAGAACTTTCTGAATTTTGACAATTTTTTTTTTAAATAATTGGTAAACTTTTCAACAGAATGTTAATGAAAAACGTTCCCTGCTTTTCAACCAGTTATAGAAGCTGGCTGAAATTATGTGAATGTTTGATTTTGATTTTTTTTTAAAAGGGGGGGCATTTTAAAAAATTTCAACATTTTCTCCTTTTATTTTTTTGATCAGCTCTAGAGCCTGAGTACTGGAGAAGGCATTTTGGGAGGCAGAATGTATTTGCACTAGTTGGAATTGGGGCAAAGACCCTGGAGTTACCTGCACTCTCATGAAAAGTGCTTTGGAATCCTTTATTCCCACTAGTGGTCAGGCCCTTGAGTGAAATCCTGGACACGTTGAAGTCAATGGGAGTTTTGCCACTGACTTAAACAGGGGTAAGATTTCACCCCTTAGCTTTAAATCTTAAATCGGCACCTTCTCACACACACCATGCTAAGGAGATAATCTAGAACCACCATTCTAGACTGTAAGCTCTTGAAACCAGGGACTATCTATACTTTTGTGCACTGTACAGCACCAAGAATGTTGTCAGCACTAAAGAATAATAATAGTTCATTGTTTCCATACTGATTCAGAAAGAAGAACACAAGATGTAGATGATAGAATTATCAAGAACAATGCAGAAAAGGCAGAAGTGTTCAATAAATATTTCTGTTTTGTATTTGGGAAAAAACAGATATAGTAGTCATGTAATAAAATAGCACTTTCCATTCTATTAGCATCTTAGGACGATGCTAAACAGTAGGTACCAAAATTAGACATGTTTAAATCAGCAGGTCCAGAGACCTTGCATCCAAGAGTTTTAAAAGAACTGTCTGAGGAGTTCTCTGGACCATAAATGTTGATTTTCAAAAAGTTTTGGAAGACTCAGGAAGTTCCAGAAGACTGGAAGAAAGCTACTGTTGTGCCAATATTTAAAACAAGTAAATGGGATGATTAAAGGACTGACATCAGTCCCAGGCAAAACAATGGAGTGGCTGATACAGTTGATCTGATTAATAAAGAATCAAAGGAGGGTAATATAATTAATGCAAATCAGCATGGGTTTATGGAAAACAGATCCTGTCAAACTAACTTGATATCTTTTTTTGATGAGACTACAAGTTTGGTTGATAAGGGTAATTATGTTGATGTAATTACTTCTGTAAGGCATTTGACTAGGGATTGCATGATAGTTTGTTTGAAAAACTAGAATGATATAAAATTAACATGATACACATTAAATGGATTAAAAGTTTGCTAACTGATAGGTAATTGTAGTCAGGCACTCATCATCGAGCAGGTGAGTTTCTAGTGGGGTACCAGAGGGATTGGCTCTTGGTCCTATGCAGGGGTGAAAATGGGCCAGTACAGGCTGGTATGGCGTACTGGTAAAAGTGGCCACCGGTACCGGCCCGTACGCAGCCGAAGTTAAAGCGCTTTAACGTTGCTGCCCCTTTTGCCCCTCTCCGTTGGTGGCCCTGCCGGTAGGGTCCCTACCGGCAGGACCGCCAATGGGGGGGTAAAAGGGGTAGCTACCCTGGAGCCCGGTGATATAAAATGGCCCAGGACTCCTGGCCACCACTGCTACTGCAGCAGCGGCCGGAGCGCCGGGCCCTTTTAAATCGCCACCAGAGTCCTGGGCTGTGTGGGCCAGGCAGCATGGATGGGCTGGCTGGGGGAGGCTGATCCCCATCCCTTCCCCTTCCACCCGAGACCCCGCCCCTTCCGGGGGCTCAGAGCCAGGCCCGCGTATCAGTAAGTCTTCTGTGTTACTTTCACGCCTGGACCTACGCCATTTAACATTTTGATCAATGACCTGGAAGAAAACATACAATCATCACTGATAAAGTTTGCAGATGACATCAGAGTTGAGGGAGTGGTAAATAATGAAGAGAACAGGTCACTGATACAGAGCAATCTGGATCGCTTGGTATACAGGGAGCAAACAAGCAATATGCATTTAAATTTGGGTAAATGTATCCATCTAGGAAAAAGAATGTAGGCCATGCTTACAGGATGGGAGACTCAATCCTGGGAAGCAGTGACTCTGAAAAAGATTGAGGGTTGTGGTCAATGTTCCCTCTAATTTTTTCCATCCATGTGCAGAATTAATTTTGTTATGTACACCAATATCGAGGTAATGTGCAGATGTGCATCACCACATTAGCCCAGTAGAAACAAAAAACCTGGATATAATATATATTTTTAAAAGTTACCATAGGGATAATTACTCCAGCCAGGACAGGTTAGGCATTTTAGACCTCACTACTCAAAGAATTAAATTTAAGCATAAGAGAGAAATACAATTATGAAATGCACTGGGAGGTGAGTGTGAAAGAGTATGTGTGTGTGTGTGTGTGTGTGTGTGTGTGTGTGTGAGAGAGAGAGAGAGAGAGAGAGAGAGAGACTATGCACGTGTGGATGTCTGTGTGAGAGAGACAGTGTGTGTGTATGTGAGACAGAGACTGTGTGTATTTTTGTGTGAGAGACAGGGACAGTGTGTGTGTATGTGTATGAGAGACAGACTGTGTGTGTGTGTGTGTGTGTGTTTATGTGTGTGAGACAAAGACAGAGTGAGTGTGTGCTGGCTGCTGGGGAAGTGTATGAGAGACCATGCGCTGTCTCTTTAAGCAGAGAGGCATTCACCAGTCTGAAGGCTCATTCAGACTGCAGCAGCCACAAGCAGTTCTGTCCCCCTCCTGAGCCCTGTCCCCCTTCTCCAGCTCTGCAGAGATGGGGTACATTGGTGGGGGGGAAGGGGGACACCCTGACATCAGCACCCCTTCCCACCCTGCACAGCAAGCAGGAGGGTCTTTGTGGTGTTTAGATGCTGCATGTGATTATTAGAACTGGGAGCACTGGCTGTTGGGAGTCTGAAAGGACAGGAAACAGGAAGGAGGGGGGAGGAGTTGAGGAGGCTGGGAGAGTTACAGAGTGTGCAGCTACAGCTTGGAAAAGAGACTTCCACTGTAAATAAAGTTCTGTTGAAGTTGTTAACACTTTGCTTGGTGGATACAACAGTCTTGTCCTGGGAGCAGTTGGCCAGGGGCTCCAAGGCAGAGAGCAGGGGCACTGGAACACAAGTCGCCAGATGTGTGCGGCTCTACTAATCAAGTGGGCGGCATTTGATTGACTCTTGGGAGGCCAGCTTAGAGGGAACACTGGTTGTGGTGGGCAATGAGCTGAACATTAGCTCTCTGTCTGATGCTGCGGCTGAAAGGGCTAATGTGATCCTTAGAAGCACAAACAGAAAATCTTCTTGAGTAGGAGTAGGGAGGTTATTTTATCTCTGTATTTGGCACTGGTGTGATCACTGCTGGAATACTGTGTCCAGTTCTGATGTTCCAATTCAAGAATTATGCTGATAAACTAGAGAGGGTTCAGAGAAGAGCTATGAGAATGATTAAAGGATTAGAAAGCCTGCCTTTATAGTGATAGACTCCAGGAGCTCAATCTATTTAGCTTAACAGAGAGAGGGCTAAGGGATGACTTGATTATAGTCTACCAGTACCTACATGAGGAACAACTATTTGATAATAGACTCTTCAATCTAGCAGAGAAAGGTATAAGATGATCCAATAGCTGGAAATTGAACCTAGACAAATTCAGACTGGAAATAATATTTAACAGTGAGGGTAATTAAGCATCGGAACAATTTACCAAGGTTCAGATGGATTCTCCATCACTGGCAATTTTTAAATCAAGATTGGATGTTTTTCTAAAAGATCTGCTCTGGGAATTTTTTCAGGGACATTCTATGGCCTGTTATACAGGAGGTCAGACTAGATGACCACGATGGTTCTTTGTAGACTTGGAATCTATGAATCTCTAAGTGAAATCCTAGAGAAAAGGAGAAAAAAAAACACAATAGGAAAAGGACAGAGACATGCAAAAGACAACGAAGATATCTATTGGCAGCTACCAAATAGTTTGGACCAGAGTTTAATATTTCACTGGGCCAGCAATGGCTAGGAGTTAGAGCTGAGAAAATAATGGATTTTTTGGTTTAGGGGACAAACAGAAAAATCCAGAAAAAAAATCTGGTTAAATTGAAACTAAAACTAATTTTTCCAATTTTTTTCCATCAATTGAAACTCAAAAAAATTCAATTTCAAATCTACCAAAATGCTTCGGTTGACTTGAAATGATTTTTTAAAAATGCATTTTGATTCAGCCATTTCAAGTGTTTTTTTTTTTAATTGGCCAAATTTGAAATCAAAATGCCATTTGAATCAAAAATTCAAAATGAAACATTTCAACTCCTTCTAAATGAAATATTTAGCAACAAAATGTTTTGACTCTAGACATTCCCCCCCTCTTCAAATCTACTAATTGAATTTGACCCAAATTTGGCAAATAGGTTCAGGGCCTGAAACATGCAATAATTAATCAAAAAAAATTCCACCTACCTCTGCTGGAAGTGCCTCATTACACTCCAGAAATCTCATCTGGCTGACTGGGAATCAGCTTGACAGGCTGCATCCAACTGTCGTTGGCTCATTGTCTTGTGAAGCGTTTGGGATGGTTGGGGAAAAATAGAATCAATAGAAGTGTAGGACTGGAAGGGACCTTGAGAGGTCATCTTGTCTAGTCCCCTGCACTCAAGGCAGGACTACATAATAACTAGACCATCACTGACAGGTGTGTGTCTAATCTGTCCTTAAGAACCTCCAATGATGGAGATTCCACAACCTCCCTAGGCAATTTGTTCCAATGCTTAACCACCCTGACAGGAAGTTTTTCCTAATGTCCAACCTAAACCACCCTTGCTGCAACTTGAGCCTATTGCTTCTTTTCCTATCCTCAGAGGTTAACAAGAACAATTTTTCTCCCTCCTCCTGTAACAACCTTTTATGTACTTGAAAACTGTTATCATGTCCCCCCTTCCCCCTCAGTCTTCTCTTCTCCAGACTAAACAAACCCATTTTTTTCAATCTTTCCTCATAGGTCATGTTTCCTAGACCTTTAAATCATTTTTGTTGCTCTTCAGACTTTCTCCAATTTGTCCACATCTTTCCTGAAATGTGGCACCCAGAACTGGACACAATACTCCAGTTGAGTTATCAGCGCAGAATGGGTGATTTTGAAATAGTATGGAGGAAGGTGGCACCTCCACCCCTTTCCCTGCATCTGTGCATATGCAATGGAAGAATTCAGTCCCTCTGGTTGCATATTAGCCTAAGGGGAAAAAAATCTAATTAACCAGGCTGTATTATATCATGCACAGTGATTTGTGCCCAATTGTGTTTTGCTTTACAAGCCAGACCAGAGTTTAGTAGCATTGAAATCTAGGCACTTGTTCTTCCATTGATGCCTGGCTGACTTCAGTTGATAACTTCCATAACTGCTATTATTATTATTATTAATTATTATTTGTATTACTGTAGCACCTAGAAGCCTCTGTCATGGATCAGGACCCCATTGTGCTAGGTGCTGTACAAAGAACAAAAGATGGTCCTTGGCCCAAAGAACTGACAATCCAACTGTAAAACAAGAGACAACAGCTGGATGCAGGCAGTCGGGAGTACAAAGAAACAATGAGACAATATTGGTCAGCATGGTGGGCAGTGGTCTCGGCACACCAGTGGCTGTATTTTTTGGAGGCATCCTGGCAAAGGAGAGTTTTAAGGAGGAATTTGAAGTTGGATAATGAGATAGCTGTGTGGATGTTTGTGGGGGAGCATCTCCCAACCGTGAGGGGCAGCCTGGGAGAAAGCACAAAGGGGCTTGTTTTAAAATTTAGTAAGTGGCCAATGGAGGCTGGCAGCATGAGTTGATCAGAGGTGGGAGTCCACACATGGATAATGAATGAGAGATGATAGATAAGGTGAGGAAAGGACATGAAGGCCCAAAAGAGTGCAGACAAGAAGTTTAGTAGCAAATCTGCTGCATGTTTATGGGAAACTAGGCTTCATAACATGTGCATTAAAAATCAGAGCTTGTCAGAACATGTTTGTCAAAACAGTTTTCCACTGGAAAATGCCATTTTAACAAAACTAAAAATTTTCCTGAGATTGTAACAATTTCAATGAGATTTCCACAAAACATAAATTCTGAGTTTCAACCAGCTCTATTAAAAATCAATTGTTTTTTTCCCTGCAACACCATTTACAAGAAACAGGCAGTTTAGGCTGCCTGGGCTCTGGGGCAGATGGAGATAGGTGGCATTTACTTTATCTATAGTAATCAAATATATTGGACCTGTTGGAAATCTGACATGATATCTTCCATCATATATCACAGGCAGAGACGCCAGTAGGAGCCACAGGGAGTTTCATCATGTAGCACAGGATTTGAAATATGTTTGGGAACTTTACTCTAATATGCCAGATTTTGCACATCCAAAACAGGTGTGAGAAGCAATCTGGAGACTAGGGATCCTTTCTGATAGGATCATTGTCAAGGCTGTATCCCCACTTTGAACCTTAGGGTACAAATGTAGGG
>NW_020689089.1:0-2605 GCF_002925995.2 Terrapene triunguis | reverse complement strand
GGATTTAAAAGAGGATAAGTTACAGCTTTACAAATGTAGATGAGGAGTCTCCAAGCCAAATAAAACTATAAGATTTAGCTGCTTTCCTCCCCTCCCCCCATGTTACTCAAGCGAAGATAAGAATAGAGGGTAAATGACAACTCTCTGGCAGCTCTGGTTCCTGAAAGAACAGAGCACTGTACACCTGCTAAGGGGGGCTAGGGTGCCCTTATGCATATCTCTAGGTGTACTAGCAGAGCCAATATTCTCATATGCCAGTTGGCTATAACCTCAGGTGACTTCTTACCAATAAGCTGCTCGTGGCTTTAATTAAAACCTGCCACAACTCAAGAAAGTCACTGCGTCTGGTGTGCTGCTTGCTAAGTGGCATATCTATACCAGGGATACCGTGCAGCAACATGGGGATGAGTGGTATAGACAACACAGCAACTGTGCTACAGCACAGCCATGAAAGGGGCACTAGACAGAAAGTAAGGGTATGTCTACACTACGAGGGTAATTCGATTTTACTTAAATCGAATATGTGGAATCGATATTGCAAAGTCGAACGTGTGTGTCCACACTAAGGACACACTAAGGACAGTAATTCGACTTTGTGAGTCCACACTAACGGGGCGAGCGTCGATATTGGAAGCGGTGCACTGTGGGCAGCTATCCCACAGTTCCCGCAGTCCCCGCTGCCCATCGGAATTCTGGGTCGAGCCGCCAATGCCTTCTGGGTAAAAAAAATTTGTCGTCATCCGTCCGTCACTAACGCCCTCCCTCCCTCCATGAAAGCGCCGGCGGGAAATCAGTTCGCGCACTTTTCTGGTCAGTGACAGCGCGGACGCCACAGCACTGCGATCATGGATCACGCTGCGACCATCGCTGCACTTGTGGCCGTTCTCAACACCTCGCAGCTTATCATACACCTTTCCCTGAGGCAGATGCAGAGAAATCGGGCGAGGAGGCTACGGCACCGCCGTGAGAGCCTGAAGTCGGAGAGTGGCACAGAGCTGTCAGAAACCACGAGCCCCAGCGCCCAGGACATGACGTTGGCAATGGGGCATGTGGATTTTGTTGAACGGCGATTCTGGGCCCGGGAAACAAGCACGGACTGGTGGGACCGTATAGTGCTTCAGGTCTGGGATGAATCCCAGTGGCTGCGAAACTTTCGCATGCGGAAGGGGACTTTCCTCGAACTTTGTGAGTTGCTGTCCCCTGCCCTGAAGCGCAAGGACACCCGCATGCGAGCAGCCCTCACTGTCCAGAAGCGAGTGGCCATAGCCCTCTGGAAGCTTGCAACGCCGGACAGCTACCGGTCAGTCGCGAACCACTTTGGTGTGGGCAAATCTACCGTGGGGGTTATTGTCATGCAAGTAGCCAAGGCAATCGTCAAGGTACTGCTCCCAAAGGTAGTGACCCTGGGAAACGCGCAGGTCATCATAGATGGCTTTGCCGCGATGGGATTCCCAAACTGCGGTGGGGCTATAGATGGGACTCACATCCCTATCCTGGGACCGGACCACCAGGCCAGCCAGTACATCAATAGAAAGGGCTACTTTTCAATGGTGCTGCAAGCACTGGTGGACCATCGGGGACGGTTTACAAACATCTACGTCGGATGGCCGGGCAAGGTTCATGACGCTCGCGTGTTCAGGAACTCTGGTCTGTTTAGACGGCTGCAGGAAGGTATTTACTTCCCAGACCACAAAATAACTCTTGGGGATGTGGAGATGCCTACAGTCATCCTCGGGGACCCAGCCTACCCGCTAATGCCCTGGCTCATGAAGCCCTATACTGGCGCCCTGGACACAGAAAAAGAACTGTTCAACTACCGTCTGAGCAAGTGCAGAATGGTGGTGGAGTGTGCTTTTGGCCGTCTCAAAGGGAGATGGAGAAGCTTACTCACTCGCTGTGATCTCAGTGAAACCAATATCCCCATCGTTATTGCAGCTTGCTGTGTGCTCCACAACCTGTGTGAGAGCAAGGGGGAGACCTTTATGGCGGGGTGGGAGCTAGAGGCAAATAGCCTGGCTGCTGATTACGTCCAGCCAGACAGCCGGGCCATTAGAAGATCCCAGCGGGACGCCCTGTGCATCCGGGAGGCTTTGAAAGCTAGGTTCCTGAGTGAGCAGGGCAACCAGTGACTTTTCAGTTTGTGGACAGAAAAGCTGAACCTGCCCCCGTTTCTTTACCCAGTTCATTTTGACTATCCTCTCCAGTTACATACAACCTTCACCCCCTTCCCCTTCCCAAAAAATAAAATCATTTCGATTTTTTAATGAACACCGTTGTCTGTATTGCTGTTTTCGCGGGAATATTTTAAACCGGGGACGCAGACTGTGGCGGGGGGCGGGTTCAGTGTTCTGATGCAAATGATACTTCTAAACTCCCGGAATGACAGGCTCCGCACTGGTGGACTGGTTATTTCAATGGAGCCTGCCAGCACTCCTGGGGGGGACTGTGTGTATGTGTCGGCTATGTGACTTTCTGGCAGGGGGGGTAGGGTTACAGATCCCCTGCTGCGTGGATCTGTGAGCCAGGATAAGGACCGCTGCATAAGATCTGTAACTGCCCTCCCCCGCCACAAAGTCACAGAGCAACCCCCCCCCCCCCCAAAACA
>NW_020689088.1:0-3691 GCF_002925995.2 Terrapene triunguis | reverse complement strand
GTGGTTGTGTAATTCTATCAATGTACTGCTATTGTGCCCAACTGAATGAGTCAAACAGCACTTTCAAGCTGACACCCTTATTTGTCCCAGATTTAGCATGTCCCTATCCCCACTCTTACATCACAATTGTACTGGCAGTAACCCACTTGATGAGCAAACCCCAGAGTATTTTTGGGCGCTACAGGGGTCTGTAGCTTAGGAAAAAGAAGCATTGCTGCAGAATAAATGTGGAAGATACAAACAGAAGAGTAAAGTTATTTATGGACTAATAGTGATAACTACTCAAAGGAGAGCCTAAACAAAATAAATGACATTATTAAAGGTTAATACCTGAGGTAGAAAAGGAAACAGAGAGGGAAAATGAGGGATCTCACCCACTCCAGGAAGCTTGAACCCGTGAGGCTTCCCAGCTGATGATCGTAGCTCAGAGTCTTGGAGTAGATGAAACCCCAGTGGAACTCAGGCAGAATTTGGGTCTATGCATGCTGTCACGGACTCACAGATCATGCCCACTCTTGGCCCCATGCGGTCCATGGGGGGTGCCCCTTTCAGTGAGACAGCCCTTCTCGGGGGTCCACTCTCTCTCGGGGTCAGGCCCCTCCACCTCCTGGAGCCGCACCTCTCGGAGCCCTAGCACACCTGTTTCTCGCCGTGGGCCCCCTCAGGGAGTCCACTCGCTCTGGACCCCCCGGGCCTTCACCCCCGAAGGGGTTGATGCCACCCTGTTCTCTAGACTGGAGTGACTCTCAGCCAGCATAAAACAGGAGGGTTTACTGAGAGTTCAACACAGCACAGGAAGCTCTCAGGTCCTCAGGCCTGGCCTCCCTCAGCCCAGCACACCCCAGTCTCTCTGCATCCAGGTGGGCTCTGCCTGCTCCCCCTCTCCAGTCCAGAGGCCCCCTGCTCCGAGCTGGGCATCTGAGATCACCGGCCCCAGGCCCCGCCTCTGTCCATTGTCTTCTCTCCAGGTAAACAGGGTCGTAAACCGGGGCCTCCTCTCCTCGCTTCTGACCTCTGGCTGGAACTGGCTGGTTAGGTCACTGGGTCCTCACTCTGCAGCCCATTGTCCTCCCACTGGCCAGAACCGGCTGCGTCTCCTCAGCTGGGCCTCCGGGTTACCAGGTCACCGGGGTATCCATCCTCTAGGCCATCGGCTGGGTCCCCAAGTCCTCTCTCCGGTCCTCTGCAAAACACACTCCCTCTCCCCTCACCTCGTTAAACCAGTAACACCCAGGGAAACTGAGTCCCACCCCCTCCGCATGCAAACCATTGAAACTCCACAGAAAACAAGAAACCCCCCACTTCATCACACATGCATCAGAAATGTTACTGGAGAGTCAGTATATGGTTTTGTAGAGAAAATTGCTTGAAGGGAGGAGACTAGATTTGTTTATGGGTAAACTAATGACTCAAGGAATTTCTTTAGGATAGACAATAGGAGCTGGTCACTCCTACCTATGGCTGGTGTTACTTCAGGGTGCTGACAATGAAATTCGTCTGCTTCAGTATTTTGGATATCAATGCAAGTTTCACTACTAGAATTGGTCTAACTGATGAGCTGGGTGTGGATGAGGATAAAGGAGTTGCCAGAAACTTGTCAGCAGGGATATAGGTGTGTCTCACACCTCCATTTAATACTGTATGCAAGTTTTTTCAAAGATCATTTTTTGTTCAAGCAGTGTGTGTGTGTGTGTGTGTGTGTGTGTGTCTTGCAGACTGGATACTGTGCCCTGTGCCCTGATTCCCCAAGAAGACTGTTATTATCTGTGACTGAAAAGATCTTAACACAGCATTGAGCATAAAATGAGCTTTAACAATATGTTGTGACTACTTACATTAAAGAAATCCAGTCCACCTTGGTTTAGGAGAGAGACCACTGATTGACCAATAAGAATCGGTTGTTGCAGATCCCCATAGTGCAATTTTTTTTTCTTTTCCATTGTCAGTGCAGCTTTTATTTTGGTGAGTTTTGCACACAGATGCAGAAATGTGGACTTGCGCATCCAAAAGTTCTGCAGCCACTGGTCATGAGTGCAAGCCTTCATTGTTTCAGAAGATTTTTTGCCCTTGGGAAGGATGTAAGATGACACCATATAATACACTACACTGAATATTTGTGAATCAGCTTCTACACACAAGTCCAGCACACAGGCCTTGCTGTCTTTTCACTGCAGTCCTTGATCTTGGTGACAAATCTGTAGAGAATTACTGGAACCATAAACTCCCTGAACATTAAATCTCACCAAATGAGGGTCAATCCATCCTCATCATTATATCTACTCATTATACTCCACACCCGTACATAGCCACTATATGAACTTCATACCCTCATATCTCACTTTGACCCATCAACCTTTTACCCCCAATCGGGGATATTGCAGATTATGTATTCCTTATGCCACCTGATTTTAAACCAAACTTTGCACCATCGATAATCTGTACAGTATTCCCTGATAACCAGAAACTTCTATGCTCAAACTCTGTTCACTTTTTTTTTTTAACGTCATCTTAATAAAAATTTTAAATCTGTTGAAACTGGTCTAGGTCTAGGCGAGAGAATGTCTCAGGGCTGCCCAGAGGGGAGGGGGGGGCAAGTGGTGCAATTTGCCCCAGGCCCCGGGGGCCCCGCAGGGGCCGCCATGAATATGTCGGAGGCTCCCCCTGCATCCGTCTTCCCCCATCCCCCGGCGTCTCAGTGCGCCATGTCTGGGAGCGCCCTTGGCGCGCTGCAGCTAAGCAGCTGGTATACATACCATTAAAGCATTTAATGTTTTTAAATAATGTATTTAGTGTATTTTCAAATTATTACAAAGCAAAGCAATTTTTGGAGCCCCTTCCATAAAAAAAAGTTGCAATACTATAGTAACATGTATTTGGAAATGTAAAAAAAAAAAAAATAGTGAAATACATTCAAAAATTAATTTGTAATAATTTGAAAATACACTAAACACATTATTTAAAAACATTAAATGCTTTAATGGTATGTATACATTTGCAATTACATAATGGGCTGTTGCTGGGTGATGGTGATGGTTAGGATGAGGTCGGGGGGGGGGGTGCCCGGCCCCTTACCATGCCGCTTACCCCCTCTCCTGGAGCCTCAGCGTGCTGCGACCAGGAGCGGCCCCGGACAGCGTTGGAGCCACGGCGCTGCAGTGTGCCAGGGCCGCTCCCGGACGCGGCACGCTGAGACACCGGGGGAAGACGGAGGTGGGGGCAGCCTCCGACATATTCGTGGGGGCCCCTGCGGAAAATTGCCCCACTTGGTCCCCCCCTCTGGGCGGCCCTGGCCCTGGCCCTGCAACACTTGTATAGGATAGAGAGGAGCTGCGGTGATTAAGCTTTGACAGGCTAGGAATTGGAGGCCTGTGCCTTTAAGACCCCAGTCCCAGGAACCTGCCCCCTGCTCCGAGGCTGACATGCAGCGTCCTGTGAGAAGAACAAAAACAGCCTCTGCCCCCCCCACACCCCTAGATTAGCGGGCACAGTGGGTGGCTCATCCCACGGGGTCACTGTCCCCCCCCTCCCCTCCCTAAACGGGGGTTTTGTACCCGCACGGGGTCTGGCAGTGTCTCCTCCCCCCCCCCCCTTAACCCCGGCTCTCACCTAGGGTTACCATATTTGAACTTTCAAAAAAGAGGACACTCTGGGGGGGGGGGGGTGTAGCCCCGCCCCCTAGCCACTCCCTCCC
>NW_020689087.1:634-3021 GCF_002925995.2 Terrapene triunguis | reverse complement strand
TTCTGGTTCAGTCGGTAAAACAAATGCATGGGTGAGATTCGGTTCTGGTTCATGTACGAAATCCCGGGTTGAACTGGGTCTCCGGTTCCGCTATGGGTCCAGAGGGGCAAATGAGATCAGCATCAGCCTGACTGTCCCTGGGGGCTGCGGGGGCAGCGCAGGGAGGCTCGGTCGTTAGCTGCCCCCAGCAGAGGCTCTGGTCATTGCTCAGGCCGAGGAGTCGGTGTCCGTCTCTCTCTGAGCTCAGGATACTGGAGCCCTGGAGCTCGCAGGGCTTCCTGGGGCAGATGCTGCTGCCTCTGCTGGGATCTGGGGGCCTGGGCTGAGGAGCTGCTGCTGCCGAGTGGGGTCTGTGCTGAGACAGACCATCACTATGATCCCAGACCAGCTGTGCCCAGACAAGGGGGGACTTTCTCCTGGGTCTGCAACTATCCCCCCGGGGCAGCCCTGGGCTCTGCTGGTATCAGCTCCTGAGCCAGAGACTGCAGGTGATACGAGAGATCTGGGGTAAGTGCTGGGCCCAGGCAGGAAAGTGACTCTGCAGAAATGGCTCCTGCTCGCCCCATCTCTGCCCAGAGTGTCTGCGCGGCTCAGAGCTGCTGCCCAACACACCCAGGCTCACCCCGTTAGCAGTGGCTGTAGCTATTGGTGAGGAAACGCCCACGGGAATGCAGGACAGTGACCGGCTCTTCATGCAGGAGGGAGAGGGGAGAGACTGGACAGGGCAGCTGGAGCAATCAGTGGGGAGGGAGGTTCCGGGCACCCAGCCTTGCCCAGCTCCATTCCCTGCAGCCCCCTGGGGCAGATTGACTTTCCTGGGAGAGGGAAGGGGCAGAGAGAGGAAAAGCCAGTTCCTGCCTCTGCCTGGTCCCTGCGCTGCTGAGGAAATGGGCTGTTCTGGGGACAGTGTCAGGGGATCCCCCAAAGCGGCTCCTTTGATTCTGCTCTTTTCTGGCATTTGGCTCAGAGACTCTGTTCCTGGGAGAGTGTAATAGCGTCTGGTGGGTTTAGTCCCGGGGGAGAGGTCGGGTCTGTGCTGTAATAATGTCACTGAGGCTTCTCCCAGCATGGCAGAGTCTAGAGTGTCTGTCTACAGGGACAGAGCCTGGGGGAATCGGGGTGTGAAATGGACTAACACTCATTCAGAAACGTCCCGAATTTCCCTTCTCGCCCTGACAGGCTGCAGAATAATGACCCCGTTTTGCTCCAGACCGTCCCATCTTCCTAGGGGCTGGGGCAGGGAAATGGCTGTGGTAGATCCAGCTCAGGTAGGGGATTTTGGGGGAGCTGCTGAGGAGGGTTGTTGCAGAGGGGGAGGGTCAGGAAACACTCAGGCTGAGGTTTGGGGGGACAGGGACTGATAAACCTGCTGGGACATGCTCAGCCTATGGCCTGGTTTATGAACAGACCCATTGGGAGCGTGTGAACATTCCCCCATTTCTGAAACTGGAAACACCCCCCTGGACAGGGCTGGGAAAACAGAGCAGAGCACTGGAGCCTGAACCCCCTAGGCAGAGACTGCAGTGAATACAAAGGGGAGGTGCTGGGATTCCTGTCCCTGTTCTCTGCCCAGAGCTCTGCCTCCCACATCACCCTGTGCCTAGTAGGTGGGTGGGAAATGAGAAGACCCTGCCCTCCTCTGTCTGCTGGGAGGGACAAGGAGCGCTACAGGCTGAGCTAGCCAGGCTTGTTGAAAGCCTTTACACCTCCCCCACAAGGGCAAGGAGGCAGGCAGGCAAAAGAGAGGCCAAAAAAAAAAGTCTCAGGTACCCTTCCTCTTTTTCTCCACGGCCACTGCGTACCAGCAAGATTCCTTTTCCTCGACCTCCCTCCTGTGCCGTGGGGCCACTAAATCGCACCTATACAGCCAGCTGCATCCCAATCCCCCATGCTGAAGCCTCCCTGCCAAAGTCCTGCACCTGGCGCCACATCTTGCTGGGAACTCGACTTCTTGTGCCCAGAGAGTCTCTGCCCCTCAGTAGATGACCCGAGAAACAGTGTCCATCCACCTTTTCTAAAGAAGGCTTTGGAGAGGCTTTTCCCCTGTGGCCTAAGGGTGAAGGCAGCTGACTTTAGATCAGGCAATTGAGGGTTCAAGTCCCTTCATGGTTGTGCTTGCTTAGTTTTCCCTTTGTGCAGAAATTCCTGCTTTCTTCAGGCCTGGAACCTCTTCTTGGCCGCTCAGGCCCATGCTCTGGTTTCAGCTAGAGCCCCAGGACGGAATTGGGGCGTAGGGCATCACAAAGGCTAGAGCGTGAGCCTTAGTTGCTTCCAGGCTAGCCTTTGCCATTCCTGACTTGCCAAAGAAAATGGGCGGATGCCCAGGCTAGTGTCAGGGCCGGCACCAGGCACCCAAGCTGGTGCTTGGGGCGGCACCTGGAGGGGGG
>NW_020689087.1:0-534 GCF_002925995.2 Terrapene triunguis | reverse complement strand
CGCTGCCCTCCCCCCGGGGCTCCAGCCGCCCCCCCGCCCCCCCCGGGGGGGGAGGGCGGCCGGAGGCTTTTTCGCCTGGGGCGGCGAAAAAGCCAGAGCCGGCCCTGCTAGTGTGCAGAGCAGTTTCCCTCTTCCAAATGTGTGCCTGTCCCTCTGCTTGAGGGTGCTGCTAAATAGCACCTTTGGAGCCTGGCTGTTTCTCTGCTTCTCACCAGCTGGGGAAAAGCCTCTTGGGGGAAAATCTCCTGCCCCACTGTGAAATGAGCAACCTTGGAGCGGGAATGGTAAGAGGCCGCAGCAGCGGGGCTGGCCCAGCTCTCCTACCGTCTTCTGATGTTGGCCACAGAGCATCAGCAGCTGCCCCCCATGCTGGTCTGCGGATGGCCTTTCAGTGGGTGTCTGGTGTGCCAGGGAGCAGGCTGGCTGGTGTCTTTGTGGCTGTCTGCAGCTCACGCGCAGGCACGGTCCTCCCCTCCTTTTGCCCCACCCTCGGTTGCTCTGTGGCTTTTAAGCCTTCCCTTGGAGCTGTCAGCA
>NW_020689086.1:0-6859 GCF_002925995.2 Terrapene triunguis | reverse complement strand
CCCCCCCCCTCCTCTTCTCCTCAATACATTCATGCGTAGGTGCTGCTCATTTCTTAATTCTGAGACTACCACCATTCGCCTGCTGGTGGCTGCTGCTCTAGCACTTTTGCTTTGTCTGGCCAGGCAAAGTGAATCCCAGTGAAGCAATACATCAGTTATGAAACTCCCACCAGAAATTTTAATATCTGCACCTGTGATCGATGGGGCCAATTTTCCCATCAGTGCATGGGGGATTTTAACACATAATTTTCATGGTGTTAATGTGAACTTTTCACATAAATCCTCCACCCAGTTTGGGGGGAGAGGGGGAGGAAGATAAAATCCAAAGTCTCTATTTTTTAAAATTTATGCATCCTTTCTTCTTCCAGTCTTTCCGGATTCCTCTCTTGTGTCGTCTTGTTCTGTACAATTGTAATATACTTCCCTAGTCTATGTGGTCATGACTCCTTCTATAAACCTATACCTATCTATATGAATGTACAAGTCAATGTATTACACGCATGACCCCTCTGGTATTTTTCCTTGCACATGTTCACACAGAAATTGACTGAGAGTAGGGTTCTGAATCTGCCTGTACACATGGTCCATATTTGTTCCAGTATTCTAGCAAATGCATAGATCCTATTACTGAGATTGATCCAACAAATTTCCATGTGTCAGTTGTACCTGCTACAAGTGTCATTCTGTTCAGTGATAACAGGACTTGCATGCTAAAATAGAAAGAAAGCAAGAACATCAGGTCCTTGTTGTGATCTGAATTGCTTTTTCAACCATCTGCTGACCAGTCCTTCTAAAGAAAGTCTGTGTCTGGATCGGCACCTTTCCACTTTTTTCTAAGCCAATAAAAGAAAAGTTCTTTTAGAACCCTATCTCTAATGCATTTTTGAAAAGAGCCAAAATCTATTGAACATAATGTATCAACAGAAATATATGCTACACTTCAATATACTATACAGGAACACATGGAGGTTTAGGGTTTGATAGTATATTAATGTCAGACATATTTATTCCTCCCTTGAAATTTATTGATATGATTTAACTATAAACTATATATCTTGTTACTTAAGATGATAAAATATTTGTAGTGATAGGAAAAGAAGTAGATGTGGAGAAAGGCCAAATTAGTCTATTAGTTTTTATAGGTATAATAGTGAGTCAAATAGTTTAGTAAGAGTCAAATTTAAACAAGCATATCAGTGGGTGCACTATCTAAGCTAAAATTACAAGAGCTGTCAGTCCCCATGCTCTAGAACATAATCTAGTCACCACTAGATAAGGTCAGTAGAAACATTTCCCTAATATATAATATTGCATAATTATGGGAAAGTACAGAGGTGCTCCCTTACTCTAAAGCATTTGGCATTAGCCACAATGGGAGGAAGGATTCTGTATTAAATTAACCATTGATCTGTTCCAGTATGGCAACATAATGGGGTGGATCAAACCCCTCCCTCCCAGGTCTGGGTGTCCTACTTTTGGTGTATCATTGTTTCATCTCACTTTTTCATTTACATGTGAAATCACTTGTCTGCCAATGTTAAATTCCTTTTTGAATGTTTTCAACTCAGGCACAGTCAACCAATTAAAGAGAGGCAATCTTGTGTCTCAACCCAATCAGATTCCTTCTTTCCATAAAATGTTATTTTAAGTAAAAGTATTTGATTTAAAACAAGAGGGAAATTATTATGAATTCTTTTGGTATTCACTGTAATATTAATATGAACTATTTTCTTCCTGATGTGGAAATAGTATGTAATTCCATCGTAATTTGGGAGTTCCATTGTAATTTGGAATTAATAAATCTGTTTATAATGAGGCCTGGTCTACACTACGAGTTTAGGTCAACTTTAGCCGTGTTAAATCGAATTAAGCCTGGACACGTTCACATGACGAAGCCCTTTCTTTCGACTTAAAGGGCCCTTTAAACCGGTTTTTTTACATCACCTCCGACGAGGGGATTAGCAATAAAATCGGCCTTAGGGGGTCGGAATTGGGTTAGTGTGGACGGAATTCGCCGTTATTGGCCTCCGGGAGCTATCCCACAGTGCTTCATTGTGACCGCTCTGGACAGCACTCTCAACTCAGATGCACTGGCCAGGTAGACAGGAAAAGCCCCGCGAACGTTTGAATTTCATTTCCTGTTTGCTGAGCGTGGAGAGCACAGGTCGCTCATCAGCACAGGTAGCCGTGATGGAGTCCCAGGATCGCAAAAGAGCTCCAGCATGGACAGAACGGGAGGCTCGGGATCTGATCGCCATATGGGGAGATGAATCAGTGCTGGCCGAACTCCGAAGCAGTAAACGAAATGGCAAAATATTAGAAAAGGTCTCCAGGGCCATGAAGGACAGAGGCCATAACAGGGACGCACAGCAGTGCCGCGTGAAAATTAAGGAGCTAAGGCAAGCCTACCACAAAGCCAGAGAGGCAAATGGAAGGTCCGGGGCTGAGCCGCAAACATGCCGCTTCTACACAGAGCTGCATACCATTCTAGGGGGTGCAGCCACCACTACCCCAACCGTGTGCTATGAGTCCCTCACTGGAGAAACACACAGGGCAGCGGGTTCTGGGGACGAGGAAGATGAGCCTGAAGATAATGTAAATAGCTCACAGCAGCAAGGAAGCGGAGAAACCAGTTTCCCCAACAGCCAGGATATGTTTATCACCCTGGACCTGGAACCAGTAACCCCCAAACTCACCCAAGACCCTGTGGGCACACAGGGGACCTCTGGTGAGTGTACCTTTGTAAATATTACACATGGTTTAAAAGCAAGCGTGTTTAATGATTAATGATTAATTTGCCCTGGCAATCGCGGCCAGTACAGCTACTGGAAAAGTCTGTTAACGTGTATGGGGATGGAGCGGAAATCCTCCAGGGACATCTCCAGAAAGCTCTCCTTCATGTACTCCCAAAGCCTTTGCAAAAGGTTTCTGGGGAGGGCTGCCTTATCCCGTCCGCCATGGTAGGACACTTTACCACGCCAGGCCAGTAGCACGTAGTCTGGAATCATTGCATAACAAAGCATGGCAGCGTATGGTCCCGGTGTTTGCTGGCATGCAGACAACATCCATTCCTTATCTCTCTTTGTTATCCTCAGGAGAGTGATATCATTTACGGTCACCTGGTTAAAATGGGGCAATTTTATTAAGGGGACATTCAGAGGTGCCCCTTCCTGGTCTGCTGAACAGAAATATTCCCCGCTGTTAGCCACGCGGTGGGGGGAGGGGTGAAGTGATCATCCCAGAGAATTGGGTGTGTGGGGGAGGGTTATTAGTTGGGTTTGTGCTGCACGTTAACCCTGAAACCGCAGCCCCTCCTTTTACATTGCAAACCCATTTTAAATGGCCAACCCAACGGGTGCTTGGTATAGTTAATGATAGCAGTATTCTTTGAAACCATCCCCACATGTTAAGAAGGTTAAAAAAGCCAAAAGACTGTGTCTTACCATGGCTGCCTGCAAGCTGAAATCTGTGACCTGGCACTGCGTGAGTGATCTCTCAAAGCAAACAGGCAGGCCCTCAATATAAGAGGAAAAATGCGACCTTGTAACGAAAGCACATCTGCTGTGTAATGTGAACAGCAAAATGTAACGTGAAAGAGTGTACACATTGTTCTCTAAAATGTATCTTTTTTAACCACCTCTCCCTTCTCATCCACCAGCTGCAAATCGTTCTCCTTCACAGAGGCTCGTGAATATTCGAAAAAGGAAGCGAAGGACGCGTGATGAAATGTTTACAGAACTACAGACTGCCTCCCACGCTGACAGAGCACAGCAGAATGCGTGGAGGCAGTCAATGACTGATTACCGAAAAGCCCAATATGAGCGAGAGGAGAGGTGGCGGGCTGAATCGCGGGCTGAAGAGGAGAGGTGGCGGGCTGAATCGCGGGAGGAACAGAGGAAGTTGCGGGCTGAAGATGAGAGGTGGCGTCAGCTTGCACACAGAAAGCAAGAGTCCATGCTCCGGCTGCTGGAGCATCAAACTGATACGCTACAGCGTATGGTTGAGCTGCAGGAAAGGCAGCAGGAGCACAGACCGCCACTACAGCCCCTGTGTAACCAACAGCCCTCCTCCCCAATGCTACAGCGTATGGTTGAGCTGCAGGAAAGGCAGCAGGAGCACAGACCGCCGCTACAGCCCCTGTGTAACCAACAGCCCTCCTCCCCAAGTCCCATTGCCTCCTCACCCAGACGCCCAAGAACACGGTGGGGGGGCCTCTGGCCACACAGTCACTCCAGCCCAGATGATTTCCCGAGCAATAAGTGTTAAAGTTTTAAAGTTTTAAACTGCAGTGTGTCCTTTTCCTTCCCTCCTCTCCCACCCATCCCGGGCTACCTTTTCAATTATCCCCCTAGTTGTGTGATGAAGTAATAAAGAATGCATGAATGTGAAGTAACAATGACTTTATTGCCTCTGCAAGTGGTGCTTGAAGGGGGGAGGGTAGTAGGGGAGGGTGGGGTTGTTGGTTTACAGGGAAGTAGAGTTAACCGGGTGGGGGGGGGGGGCGGAGATTTCATCAAGGAGAAACAAACAGAAGTTTCAAACCGTAGCCTGGCCAGTCACAAAACTGGTTTTCAAAGCTTCTCTGATGCGCACCGCGCCATGCTGTGCTCCTCTAACCGCCCTGGTGTCTGGCTGCACGTAATCAGCGGCCAGGCGATTTGCCTCTACCTCCCACCCAGCCATAAATGTCTCCCCCTTACTCTCACAGAGATTGTGGAGCGCACAGCAAGCAGCAATAACAATGGGGATATTCTTTTCGCTAAGGTCTGAGCGAGTCAGTAAGCTGCGCCAGTGCGCTTTTAAATGCCCAAATGCACATTCCACCACCATTCGGCACTTGCTCAGCCTGTAGTTGAACAGGTCCTGACTCCTGTCCAGGCTGCCTGTGTACGGCTTCATGAGCCATGGCATTAAGGGGTAGGCTGGGTCCCCAAGGATCACGATAGGCATTTCAACATCCCCAACGGTTATTTTCTGGTCCGGGAAGAAAGTCCCTTCCTCCAGCTTTCTAAACAGAGCAGAGTGCCTGAAGACGCGAGCATCATGTACCCTTCCCGGCCAGCCCACGTTGATGTCGGTGAAACGTCCCTTGTGATCCACCAGGGCTTGCAGCAGCATTGAAAAGTACCCCTTGCGGTTTATGTACTCGGTGGCTTGGTGCTCCGGTGCCAAGATAGGGATATGGGTTCCGTCTATCGCCCCACCACAGTTTGGGAATCCCATTGCAGCAAAGCCATCCACTATGGTCTGCACGTTTCCCAGAGTCACTACCCTTGATATCACCAGGTCTCTCATTGCCCTGGCAACTTGGATCACAGCAGCCCCCACAGTAGATTTGCCCACTCCAAATTGATTCCCGACTGACCGGTAGCTGTCTGGCGTTGCAAGCTTCCACAGGGCTATCGCCACTCGCTTCTCAACTGTGAGGGCTGCTCTCATCCTGGTATTCTGGCGCTTCAGGGCAGGGGAAAGCAAGTCACAAAGTTCCATGAAAGTGCCCTTACGCATGCGAAAGTTTCGCAGCCACTGGGAATCGTCCCACACCTGCAGCACGATGCGGTCCCACCAGTCTGTGCTTGTTTCCCGGGCCCAGAATCGGTGTTCCACGGCATCAACCTGCCCCAGGAACACCATGATTTCCACATTGCTGGGGCCTGTGCCTTGTGAGAGGTCTAGGTCCATGTCCATTTCCTCCTCACTCTCGTCGCCGCGCTCTAATCGCCACCTCCTCGGCTGGTTCCGGTTTTGCTTTGGCATGTCCTGGCTCTGCATATACTCCAGGACAATGCGCGTGGTGTTCATAGTGCTCATAATTGCTGCGGTGATCTGAACGGGCTCCATGATCCCAGTGCTAGCTATGGCGTCTGGTCTGAAAAAAGGCGCGAAAGTAGTATCTGACGGACCAGGGGAAGAAGGGAGGGAGGGAGGGAGGGGCGAGTGACGACATGGCGTACAGGTACAGGGAATTAAAATCAAGAAAGGTGGCTTTGCATCAGGGAGAAACACAAACAACTGTCACACAGAATGCCCCCCCCCCCAAAGATTGAACTCAAAAGCCTGGGTTTAGCAGGAGGGAGGGGGGAAGCAAATGAATACAGAATAAATCTATTTTTTACATCTTAAGACGACGGTGCAGCATGACTGATAGCCCTCGGCATTTTCTGGGTGCTTGGCAGCAAATACTGGGCGCTTGGCAGTTAGCCTTCAGGTCTATTGCACGATCTGATACCCACTGCAGTATGACAACGATGGATACCAGTCGTAATATACTATCTACTGCCCAAAAGGCAAGGGGTTGCTGCTGTGTAGCAATCTAGCCCCACGTCTGCCAGCCCCATGTCTGCCAGCACCCAGATCGCCCTCGGCCTCTTCTGGGTGCTTAGCAGACAATACTGGGCACTTGGCAGAAAATAGCATACTACGACTCTGCTAACGTGCGATGATCCAACAGGGCGCGTGGCAGAAAATGGCATACTACGACTGATAACCATCATTGTCTGCCCAGGTGCCCATGATCGACAGCCACTGCAGTACGATGATGATGGATACCAATCGTAATATACCATCTTCTACCAAAAGGCAAGGGGCTGGTGCAATGCAGCCCTACGGCTGCCAGCCCCACAGCTGCCCGCACCCAGATCGCCGATGAAGGCTACCAGTCATGCTGCACCGTCTACCGCCAAAAGGCAGTTAGCAGCTGCTGCTGTGTAGCAATGCAGTCCCACGTCTGCCGGCACCTAGATGACATCTGGTGACGGTGAGCTGAGCTGAGCGGGCTCCATGCTTGCCATGGTATGTTGTCTGCACAGGTAACCCAGGTAAAAAGGCGCGAATCTATTGTCTGCCGTTGCTGTGACGG